>NW_028327474.1:102378-149878 GCF_031878675.1 Megascapheus bottae | reverse complement strand
GAGCGTTAGGGTTAGGGTTAGGGTTAGGGGTTAGGTTTAGGGTTAGGGATGGGGTAGGGGTTAGGGTTAGGATTAGGGTTAGGGTTAGGTAAGGGTAAGTGTTAGGGTTAGGGTTATGGTTAGGGTTAGGTTTGGGGTGAGCATTAGGGTTAGGGTTTGGGTTAGGGGTTAAGGTTAGGGTTAGTGTTAGGGTAAGGTTAGGGTTAGGGTTAGGGTTAGGGTAAGGGTTAGGGTTAGGGTTAGGGTTAGAGTTAGGTTTAGGGTTATTGTTAGGGTAAGGGTAAGGGTTAGGGTTAGGGTTAGGTTTAGGTTTAGGGTCAGGGTAAGGATTAGGGTTAGGGTTAGGATTAGGGTAAGTGTAAGGGTTAGATTAGGGTTAGGGTTAGCTTTAGGGTTATGGGTTAGGGTTAGGGTTAGGTTTAGAGTTACGGTAAGGGTTAGGGTTAGAGTTAGGGTTAGGGTTAGGGTTAGGGTTAGCATTTAGGATTAGTGTTAGGGTTAGGGTAAGGGTAAGGTTTAGGGTTAGGGTTAGGGGTTAGGGTTAGTGTTAGTGTTAGGGTAAGGATAAAGTTTAGGGTTAGGGTTAGGGTCACAGTAAGGTTAAAGGTTAGGGTTAGGGTTAGGGTTAGGGGAAGTGTAAGGGTTAGGGTTAGGGTAAGGATTAGGGTTAGTCTTAGATTTAGGGTAAGGGTTAGGGTTAGGTTTAGGGTTAGCCTTAAGGTTAGGGTTAGGGTTAGTGTAAGGGTAAGCGTTGGGTTTAGGGTTAGGGTTAGGGTAAGGGTCAGGGTTAGGGTTAGGGTTAGGTTTAGGGTTAGGTTTATGGTTAGTGTTAGGGTAAGGGTAAGGGTTAGGGTTACGGTTAGTGTTAGGGTTAGGGTTAAGATTATGGTTAGGGTTAGCGTAAGGGTAAGGTTAAGGTTAGGGTTAGGGTTAGGTTTAGAGTTAGGGTAAGGGTTAGGGTTAGGGTTAGGAATAGGGTAAGGGTTAGGGTTAGGTTTAGGGTTAGGTTCATGGTTAGGGTTAGCGTAAGGGTAAGGGTTAGGGTTAGGGTTAGGTTTAGGGTTGGGGTTAAGGTTAGGTTTATGGTTAGGTTAAGGGTAAGGTTTAGGGTTAGGGTTAGGTTTAGGGCAAGGGTTAGGTTTAGGGTTAGGGTTAGGGTTAGGTTTATGTTTAGGGTTGGGATTAGGGTTAGGGTAAGGGTAAGTGTAAGTGTTAAGGTTAGGTTTAGGGTTAGGGTTAGGATGAGGGTAAGGGATAGGGTGAGGGTTAAGGTTAGGGGTTAGTGTTAGGGTAAGGGTAAGGGTTAAGGTTAGGGTTAGGGGTTAGGGTTAGGGTTAGGTTTAGGTTTAGGGTTAGGGTAAGGGTAAGGGTTAGGGTTAGGATTAGGGTTAGGGTTATGTTTAGGGTTAGGGTTAGGGTTAGGGTTAGGGTTACGGTAAGGGTTAGGGTTAGGTTTAGGGTAAGGGTTAGGTTTAGGGTAAGGGTTAGGGTTAGTGTTAGGGTTAGAGTTAAGGGTTAGGGTTAGGGTTAGGGTTAGGGTTAGGGTAAGGGTAAGGTTTAAGGTTAGTGTTAGTGTTAGGGTTAGGGTAAGGGTAAGGGTTAAGGTTAGGGTTAGGATTAGGGTTAGGGTAAGTGTGAGGGTTAGGGTCAGTGTTAGGGTTAGGCTTAAAGTCAGGGTTAGGGTTAGGATGAGGGTAAGGGATAGGGTTAGGGTTATGGTTAGGGTGAGGGTTAGGGTTAGGGTTAGGGGTTAGGTTTCAGGTTAGGTTTAGGGTTAGAGTAAGGGTGAGGGTTAGGGTTAGAGTTAGGGTTAGGGGTAAGGATTATGGTTAGGGTTATGGTAAGAGAAAGGTTTATGGTTAGGTTTAGGGTTAGGGGTAGGGTTAGTGTTAGGATAAGGATAGGGTTAGGGTTTGCGTTAGGGTTAGGGTAAGGTTTAGGTTTAGGGTTAGGGTTAGGGTTAGTTTTGGGGTTATGGTTAGGGTAAGGCTAAGGGTTAGGGTTAGTGTTAGGGTTAGGTTTAGGGTTAGGGTAAGGGTTAGGGTGAGGTTTAGGGTAAGGATAAGGTTTAGGGTTAGGGTTAGGGTTAGGGTTAGAGTTAGCGTAAGGGTAAGGGTTAGGGTTAGGGTTAGGGTTAGTTAAAGGGTAAGGGTTAGGGTTAGGGTCTGGATTAGGGTTAGTCTTAGGGTTCGGGTAAGGGTTAGGGTTAGGTTTAGGGTTAGCATTAAGGTTAGGGTAATGGTTAGGGTAAGGGTAAGGTTTGGGGTTAGGGTTAGGGTTAGGGTAAGTGTAAGGTTTAGGGTTAGGGTTAGTGTTAGGGTTAGGGTTAAGTTTAAGGTCAGGTTTAGGGTTAGGGTAAGGGTTAGGGTTAGGCTTAGGGTAAGGATAAGGTTTAGGGTTAGGGTTAGGGTTAGGGTAAGGTTAAAGGTTAGGGTTAGGGTCAGGGTTAGGAAAGTGTAAGGTTTAGGGTTAGGGTTAAGGTAAGGATTAGGGTTAGTCTTAGGTTTAGGGTAAGGGTTAGGGTTAGGTTTAGGTTTAGCCTTAAGATTAGGGTTAGGGTTAGTGTAAGGTTAAGCGTTGGGGTTAGGGTTAGGTTTAGGGTAAGGGTCAGGGTTAGGGTTAGGGTTAGGTTTAGAGTTAGGTTTATGGTTAGGGTTAGGGTAAGGGTAAGGGTTAGGGTTACGGTTAGTGTTAGGGTTAGGGTTAAGATTATGGTTAGGGTTAGGATAAGGGTAAGTGTTATGTTTAGGGTTAGGGTTAGGTTTAGAGTTAGGGTAAGGGTTAGGGTTAGGGTTACGGTTAGGGATAGGGTAAGGGTTAGGGCTAGCGTTAGGGTTAGGTTTATGGTTAGGGTTAGCGTAAGGGTAAGGGTTAGGGTTAGGGTTAGGTTTAGGGTTGGGGTTAAGTTTAGGGTTAGGGTTAGGGTTAGGGTTAGGTTTACGGTTAGGGTTGGGATTAGGGTTAGGGTAAGGGTAAGTGTAAGTGTTAAGGTTAGGGTTAGGGTTAGGGTTAGGATGAGGGTAAGGGATAGGGTTAGGGTTAAGGTTAGGGGTAGTGTTAGGGTAAGGGTTAGGGTTAGGTGTTAGGGTTAGGGTTACGGTTAGGGTTAGGTTTAGGTTTAGGGTTAGGGTAAGGGTAAGGGTTAGGGTTAGGATTAGGGTTAGGGTTATGTTTAGGTTTAGGGTTAGGGTTAGGGTTAGGGTTAGGGTTACCGTAAGGTTTAGGGTTAGGTTTAGGGTAAGGGTTAGGTTTAGGCTAAGGGTTAGGGTTAGTGTTAGGGTTAGAGTTAAGGGTTAGGGTTAGGGTTAGGGTTAGGGTAAGGGTATGGTTTAGGTTTAGTGTTAGTGTTAGGGTTAGGGTTATGGTTAAAGTTAGTGTTAGTGTTAGGGTTAGGGTTACGGTTAGAGTTGGGGAAAGGTTTAGGGTTAGGGTTAGGGTTAGGTAAGGGTAAGTGTTACTGTTAGGGTTAGTGTTAGGGTTAGGTTTTAGGATTAGCGTTAGGGTTAGGGTAAGGGTAAGGGTTAGGGTTAGGGTTAGGGTAAGGTCAGGATTAGGGTTAGGGTTAGGATAAGGTTTAGGGTTAAGGTTAGGGTTAGGTTTAGGGTTAGGGTATGGATTAGGGTTAGGGGTAAGGTAAGGGTAAGGGTTAGGTTTAGGGTTATGGTTAGGGTTAGGGTTAAGATAAGGGTTAGGTTTAGGTTTACGGTAAGGGTAAGTTTTAGGTTTAGAGTTAGGGTTAGAGTTAGGGTTAAGTTAAGGGTTAGGGTTAGGGTAAGGGTAAGGTTTAGGTTTAGGGTTATGGTTAGGGTTAGGGTTAGGAAAAGGGTAAGGGTTAGGGTTAGGATTAGGGTTAGGGTAAGGATTAGGGTTAGGGTTAGGGTTAGGGTAAGAATTAGGTTTAGGTTTAGGGGTAGGGTAAGGTTTAGGTTTAGGGTTACGGTTAGGGTTAGCATTAAGGTTAGGGTTAGGGTTAGGGTAATGGAAAGGGTTAGGGTTAGGTTTAGGGTTAGGGTTAGGTTCAGGGTAAGGGTAAGGGTTAGGGTTAGTTTTAGGGTTAGAGTTAGGTTGAGAGTTATTGTTAGGGTAAGGGTAAGGGTTAGGGTTAGGGTTCGGTTTAGGGTTAGGGTAAGGGTTAGAGTTAGGGTTAGGTTTAAGGTAAGGGTAAGGGTTAGAGTTAGGGTTAGGGTTAGGTTTAGGGTTATGGTAAGGGTTAGGGTTAGTGTTTAGGATTAGCGTTAGGATTAGTGTAAGGGTAAGGGTTAGAGTTAGGGTTAGGGTTTGGGGTTAGTTTTAGGGTTAGGGTTATGGTTATGGTTAGGGTAAGGGTAAGTGTTAGGGTTAGGATTAGGGTTAGGGTTAGAGTAAGGTTAAGGGTTAGGGTTAGGGGTAGGGTTAGGCGTAAAGATTAGGGTTAGGATTAGGGTTAGGGTAAGGGTAAGGTTTAGGTTTAGGTTTAGGGTTTAGGGTTAGGGCTAAGTTTAGGGTTAGGGTTAAGGTAAGTGTAAGGGTTAGGGTAAAGGTTAGTATTAGGGTTAGGGATAGGGTAAGGTTTAGGGTTAGGTTTAGGGTAAGCGTAAGGTTTAGGGTTAGGGTTAGGGTTAGTGTTAGTTTTCGGTAAGAGTAAGTGTTAGGGATAGGGTTAGGGTAAGGGTTAAGATGAGGGTAAGGGTTAAGTTTAGGGTTAAGTTTAGGGATTAGGGTTAGGGTAAGGGGAAGGATTAGGGTGAGGGTTAGGGGTTAGTGTTAGGTTTAGGGGTAAGGTGAGGTTTAGGGTTAGGGTTAGGGTGAGGTTTAGGGTTAGGGTTAGGGTAGGGGTTAGGGATAGGGTTAGGGTTAAGGTAAGGGGAAGGGTTAGGGTTAGGGTTTAGGGTTAGGACTAGGGTTAGAGCTAGGGTTAGGGTAAGGGTAAGTTTTAGGTTTAGGGTTAGAGTTAGGGTTAAGGTAAGGTTAGATTTAGGGTTAGACTTAGGGTTAGGGTTAGGGGTTAGGGTTAGGTTTAGGATTAGGATAAGTGTTAGGGGTTAGTGTTAGGTTTAGATAAGGGTAAGTGTTAGGGTTAGGGTTAGGGTTAGGGTTAGTCTTAGGGTTAGGGTTAGGATTACGGAAAGGGTAAGGGTTAGGGTTAGGGTTAGGGTTAGGGTAAGGTTTAGGGTTAGTCTTAGGGTTAGGGTAAAGTTTAGGGTTAGGTTTAGCATTAAGGTTAGGGTTAGGGTTAGGGTAATGGTAAGGGTTGGGGTTAGGGTTAGGGTTAGGGTAAGGGTAAGGGTTAGTGTTAGGGTTAGTGTTAGGGTTAGGGTAAGGGCAAGGTTTAGGTATAGGGTTAGGTTTAGGGTTAGGGTAAGGGTTAGGGTTAGGTAGGGTAAGGGTAAGGTTTAAGGTTAGGGTTAGGGTTAGGGTTAGGGTTAGGGTAAGGTTTAGGGTTAGGTGTAGGGTAAAGGCAAGGTTAAGGTATAGGGTTAGGGTTAGGGTTAGGGTTAGGTTTATGTTTAGGGTTAGGGTAAGGATAAGGGTTAGGGCTAGGGTTAGTGTGAGGGGTAGGTTAAGATTATGGTTAGGGTTAGGGTAAGGGTAAGGGTTATGGTTAGGGTTATGGTAAGAGAAAGGGATAGGGTTAGGTTAGGGTTAGGGTTAATGTTAGTGTTAGGGTAAGGTTTAGGGTTAGGGTTAGCGTTAGGGTTGGGTTGTGGGTAAGGTTTAGGGTTAGGGTTAGGGTTAGGGTTAGGGGGTAGGTTTAGGGTTAGGGTTAGGGGGAAGGGGAAGGGTTAGGGATAGGGTTAGGATTAGGTTTAGGTTTAGGGGTAGGGTAAGGGTTAGGGTTTGGGTTAGGTTTAGGGTAAGGATAAAGTTTAGGGTTAGGGTTAGGGTAAGGGTAAGATTTAGGGTTAGGGTTAGAGTTAGGGTTAGGGTTAAGATTAGGGTTAGGGTTAGGGTTAGGGTTAGGGTTAGGGTTAGGGTTTAGGGTTAGGGCTAGGGTTAGAGCTAGGGTTAGGGTAAGGGTAAGGTTAAGGTTAGGGTTAGAATTAGGGTTAAGGTAAGGGTAGGGTTAGGTTAGGTTTAGGGTTGGGTTTAAGGTTAGAGTTAGGGTTAGGATAATGTTAAAGGTGAGGGTTAGGGTTAGGGTTAGTGTAGGGTTATGGTTATGGTTAGGGTTAGGGTGAGTGTTAGGGTTAGGGTTAGGGTGAGGTGTTATGGTTAGGGTTAGGGTTACGGAAAGGGTAAGGGTTAGGGTTAGGGTTAGGGTAAGGTTTAGGGATAGTGTTAGGGTTAGGGTAAGGGTTAGGGTTAGGGTTAGGGTTAGCATTAATGTTAGGGTTAGGGTTAGGGTAAGGGTAAGGTTTGGGGTTAAGGTTAGGGTTAGGGTAAGTGTAAGGGTTAGGGTTAGGGTTAGGGTTAGGTTTAGGGTTAGGGTTAGGGTAAGGGCAAGGTTTAGGGTTAGGGTTAGGGTGAGGGTTAGGGATAGGTTTAGGGGTTAGGGTTCGGGTTAGAGTTAGGGTTAGGGTAAGGTTTAGGGTCAGGGTTAGGTTAAGGTTAGGTTTATGGTAAGGGTATGGGTTAGGGTTAGGGTTAGGGTTAGGGGAAAGGGTTAGGGTTAAGTTTAGTGTTAGGGTAAGGGTAAGATTAAGGGTTAGGGTTAGGAGTTAGGGTTTGATGAAGGTAAGGATTAGGGTTAAGATTAAGGTAAGGGGTTAGTGTTAGGGTAAGGGTAAGGGTTAGTATTAAGGTTAGGGGTTAGGGTTAGGGTTAGGATTATGGTTAGTTTTAGGTTTAGGGTTAAGGTAAGTGTAAGTGTTAGGGTTAGGTTTAGGGTTTTGGGTTAGGGATAGGGTAAGTGTTAGGTTAGGTTTAGGGTAAGGGTAAGGTTTAGGGTTAGGTTTAGGGGTAGGGTTTAATGTAAGGGTAAGGGTAGGGTTAGGGTTAGGGTTAATGTTAGGTTTATGGTTAGGTTAAGGGTTAGGGTTAGGGTTAGGGTTAGGGTAAGGTTTATGGTTAGGGTTAGGGTTAGGTTTAGGGTTGAGTTAAGGTTAGGGTTAGGGTTAGGGTAAGGGTAAGATTTAGGGTTAGGATTAGGTTTAGGGCAAGGGTTAGGTTTAGGGTTAGGGTTAGGGTGCGCTTTAGGGTTAGGGTTAGGGTTAGGTTTAGGTTACGGTTAGTGTTGGCATTAGGGTTAGGGTAAGGGTAAGGGTATGTGTTAATGTTAGGGTTTGGGTTAGGGTTAGGATGAGGGTAAGGGATAGGGTTAGGGTTAAGGTTAGGGGTTAGTGTTAGGGTAAGGGTAAGGGTTAAGGTTAGGGTAGTTAGGGTTAGGGTTAGGGTTAGGTTTAGGTTTAGGGTTAGGGTAAGGATAAGGGTTAGAGTTAGGGTTAGGGTTAAGGTTAGGTGTTAGGGTTAGGATTAGGTTTAGGGTTAGGGTAAGATTTAGGGTTAGGGTTAGGGTTAGGTAAGGGTAAGTGTTAGGGTTAGGGTTAGGGTTAGGCTTAGGGTTTAGGATGAGGGTTAGGGTTAGGGGAAGGATTAGGGTAAGGGTAACGGTTAGGGTTAGGGTTAGGGTTAGGGTTATGGTTAGGGTAAGATTAGGTTTAGTTGCAGGGTTAGGGTTTGGTAAGGGTAAGTGTTAGGGTTAGGATTAGGCTTAGGGTTAGGGTAAGGGTAAGGGGTAGGGTTAGGGTTAGGGTTAGGGTTATGGTTAGAGTAAGGGTTAGGGTTAGGGTTAGGGTTAGAGTTAGGGTTTGGGTTAGGTATAGGGTTAGGGTTAGGGTTATGGTTAGGGTTATGGTAAAAGAAAGGGTTATGGTTCAGTTTAGGGTTAGGGTTACGGTTAGTGTTAGGGTAAGGTTAGGGTTAGGGTTAGCGTTAGGGTTAGGGTAAGGGGTTAGGGTTAGGGTTAGGTTTAGGGTTAGGGTAAGGTTTAGGGTTAGTGTTAGGGTTAGATAAGGGTAAGTGTTAGGGTTAGGGTTAGGGTTAGGGTTAGGGTTAGGGTTAGTCTTAGGGTTAGGGTTAGGTTTAGGGTTAGGGTTACGGAAAAGGTAAGGGTTAGGGTTAGTGTTAGGGTAAGGTTTAGGGATAGTCTTGGGGTTAGGGTAAGGGTTAGGGTTAGGGTTAGGGTTAGCATTAATGTTATGGTTAGGGTTAGGGTAAGGGTTAGGTTTGGGGTTAAGGTTAGGGTTAGGGTAAGGGTAAGGGTTAGGGTTATGGTTAGGGTTAGGTTTAGGGTTAGGGTTAGGGTAAGGCAAGGTTTAGGGTTAGGGTTAGGGTTAGGGTTAGGGTAAGGAGTAGGGTTAGGGTAAGGGTAAGGTTTTAGGTTAGGGTTATGGTTAGGGTTAGGGTTAGGGAAAGGGTAAGGGTTAGGTTTAGGATTAGGGTTAGGGTAAGGATTAGGGTTAGGGTTAGGGTTAGGGTAAGGGTTAGGGTTAGGGTTAAGGTTAGCATTAAGTTTAGGGTTAGGGTTAGGGTAAGGGAAAGGGTTAGGGTTAGGTTTAGGGTTAGGTTTAGGGTAAGGGCAAGGTTTAGGGTTAGGGTTCGGGTAAGGGTTAGGGTTAGGGTTAGCGTTCGGTTTAGTGTTAGGGTTAGTGTTAGGGTAAGGGCAAGGGTTAGGATTAGGGTTAGGGGTTAGGGTAAGTGTCAGGATTAGGGTTAGTTTTAGGTTTGGGGTTAAGGTAAGTGTAAGTGTTAGGGTTACGTTTAGGGTTAGGGTTAGGGATAGGGTAAGGGTTAGGTTAGGTTTAGGGTAAGGGTAAGGTATAGGGTTAGGTTTAGGGGTAGGTTTAATGTAAGGGTAAGGCTTAGGATTAGGGTTAGGGTAAGGGTTAGGGTTAGGATTAGGGTTAATGTTAGGTTTAGGTTTAGGGTTAGGGTAAGGGTTAGGGTTAGGGTTATGGTTAGCATTAAGGTTAGGGTTAGGGTTAAGGTAAGGGTAAGGGTTAGGGTTAGGGTTAAGATTAGGGTTAGGGGATAGGGTTAGGGTTAGGATTACGGTTAGGTTTAGTGTTAGGGTTAGGTTTAGGGTTAGGGTTAGGGTAAGGGGTAGGTTTAGGGTTAGGGTTAGCATTGAGGTAAGGGTTAGGGTTAGGGTAAGGGTAACGGTTAGGGTTAGGGATAACGTTAGGGTTAGGGGTTAGGGTTAGGGTAGGGGTTAAGGTTAGGGTTAGGGGTAGGGTAAGGGTTAGGTGTAGGGTTAGGGTTAGCATTGAGGTAATGGTTAGGGTTAGGGTAAGGGTAAGGGTTAGGGTTAGGGTTAAGGTTAGGGTTAGGGTTTAGGGTTAGGGTTTGGGGTACGGTTAGGTTTAGGGTTAGGGTTAGGGTAAGGGTAAGGGTTAGGTTTAGGTTTAGGGTTAGGATTAGGTTGAGGGTTAAGGTTAGGGTTAGGGTAAGGGTTAGGGTTACGTTTAGGGTTAGGTTTAGGGTAAGGGCAAGGTTTAGGGTTAGGTTAAAGTTAGGGTTAGGGTTAGGTTTAGGGTTAGGTTTAGGGTTAGGGTTAGGGTTAGGGTAAGGGTTAGTGTTAGGGATAGGGTTAGTATTAGGGTTAGGTTTAGGGTAAGGGTAAGGGTTAGGGTTAGGGTTAGGATTAGAGTTGGGTAAGGGTAAGGGTTAGAGTTAAGTTTAGGGTTAGGATTAAGTTTAGGGTTAGGGTAATGTTTAGGGTTAGGGTAAGGGTTAGGGTTAGGGTTAGGTTTAGGGTTAGGTTTAGGGTAAGGGTAAGAGTTACGGTTACGTTTAGGGTTGGGGTTAAGTTTATTGTTAGGTTTAGGGTAAGGGTAAGGGTTAGGTTAGGATTAGGTTAGGGGAAGGGTAAGGGTTAGAGTTAGGGTGAGGTTAGGGTTAGGGTTAGGGGTTGGGGTTCGGGTTAGAGATAGGGTTAGGGTAAGATTTAGGGTCAGGGTTAGGGTTAGGGTTTGTTTTGTGGTAAGGGTATGGGTTAGGGTTAGGGTTAGGGTTAGGGGTAAGGGTTAGGATGAGTGTAAGGATTAGGGTTAAGGTTAAGGTTAGGGGTTAGTGTTAGGGTAAGGGTAAGGGTTAGGATTAGGGTTAGGGGTTAGGGTAAGTGTTAGGATTAGGGTTAGTGTTAGGTTTAGGGTTAAGGTAAGTGTAAGTGTCAGGGTTACGTTTAGGGTTAGGGTTAGGGATAGGGTAAGGGTTAGGTTAGGTTTAGGGTAAGGGTAAGGTTTAGGGTTAGGTTTAGGGGTAGGTTTAATGTAAGAGTAAGGCTTAGGATTAGGGTTAGGGTAAGGGTTAGGGTTAGGGTTAGGGTTAATGTTAGGTTTAGGTTTAGGGTTAGGGTAAGGGTTAGGGTTAGGGTTATGGTTAGCATTAAGGTTAGGGTTAGGGTTAGGGTAAGGGTAAGGGTTAGGGTTCGGGTTAAGGTTAGGGTTAGGGGATAGGGTTAGGGTTAGGGTAAGGGTTAGGGTTAGGTTTAGGGTAAGGGTTAGCATTGAAGAAAGGGTTAGGGTTAGGGTAAGGGTAAGGGTTAGGGTTAGGGTTAAGGTTAGGGTTAGGGGTTAGGGTTAGTGGTTGGGTTACGGTTAGGTTTAGGGTTAGGGTTAGGGTAAGGGTAGGGTTTAGGTTTAGGGTTAGGGTTACGATTAGGTTTAGGGTTAAGGTTAGGGTAAGGGTAAGGGTTAGGGTTAGAGTTAGAGTTAGGGTAAAATTTAGGGTTAGGGTTAGGGTTAGGGTTAGGGTAAGGGTAAGGGTAAGGGTTATGGTAAGGTTTAGGGTTAGGGTTAGTTTTAGGGTTAGGGTTATAGTTAGGGTTAGTTTTAGGGTTATGGTTAGCGTTAGGGTTAGGGTAAGGGTTAGGGTTAGGGTTAGGTTTAGGTTTAGGGTAAGGATAATTTTAGGGTTAGGGTTAGGGTTATGGTTAGGGTTAGGGTAAGGGTAAGGGTTAGGGTTAGGGTTAGGGTTAGGGTATGTGGTTAAGCCAGAGGTAGGGTTAGGGTAATGGTAAGGTTTAGGGTTATGTTTAGGGATAGGGTTAGTGTAAGGGGTTAGCGTTAGGGTTATGTTTAGGGTTATGGTAAGGGTTAGGGTTAGTGTTAGGGTTAGATAAGGGTAAGTGTTAGGGTTAGGGTTAGGGTTACAGTTAGGGTTACTCTTAGCGTTAGGGTTAGGTTTAGGGTTAGGGTAAGGTTTAGGGATAGACTTTGGGTTAGGGTAAGGGTTAGGGTTAGGGTTAGGTTTAGGGTTAGGGTTAGGGTAAGGGCAAGGTTTAGGGTTAGGGTTAGGGTTAGTTTTAGGGTAAGGATTAGGGTTAGGGTAAGGGTAAGGTTTAAGGTTAGGATTATGGTTAGGGTTAGGGTTAGGGAAAGGGTAAGGTTTAGGGTTAGTATTAGGGTTAGGGTAAGGATTAGCTTTAGGGTTAGGGTTAGGGTAAGGGTTAGGGTTAGGGTTAGGGTTAGCATTAAGTTTAGGGTTAGGGTTAGGGTAAGGGAAAGGGTTAGGGTTACGTTTACGGTTAGGGTTAGGGTAAGGGCAAGGTATAGGGTTAGGATAAAGGTTAGGGTTAGGGTAAGGGTTAGGGTTAGGGTTAGGTTTAGGGTTAGGGTTAGGGTTAGGGTAAGGGTTAGTGTTAGGGATAGGGTTAGTTTTATGGTTAGGTTTAGGGTTAGGTTTAGGGTAAGGGTAAGGGTTAGGGTTAGGTTTAGGGTTAGAGTTGGGGTAAGGGTAAGGGTTAGGGTTAAGTTTAGGGTTATGATTAAGTTTAGGGTTAGGGTAATGTTTAGGGTTAGGGTAAGGGTTAGGGTTAGGGTTATGTTTAGGGTTAGGTTTAGGGTAAGGGTAAGAGTTACGGTTAGGTTTAGGGTTGGGGTTAAGTTTATTGTTAGGGTTAGTGTAAGGGTAAGGGTTAGGTTTAGGATTAGGGTTATGGAAAGGGTAAGGTTTAGAGTTAGGTTGAGGGTTAGGGTGAGGGTTAGGGGTTAGGTTTCGGGTTAGAGTTAGGGTTAGGGTAAGTTTAGGGTCAGGGTTAGGGTTAGGGTTAGGTTTATGGTAAGGGTATGGGTTAGGGTTAGGGTTAGGGTTAGGGGTAAGGGTTAGGATGAGGGTAAGGATTAGGGTTAAGGTTAAGGTTAGGGGTTAGTGTTAGGGTAAGGGTAAGGGTTAGGATTAGGGTTAGGGGTTAGGGTAAGTGTTAGGATTAGGGTTAGTGTTAGGTTTAGGGTTAAGGTCAGTGTAAGTGTTAAGGTTACGTTTAGCGTTAGGGTTAGGGATAGGGTAAGGGTTAGGTTAGGTTTAGGGTAATGGTAAGGTTTAGGGTAATGTTTAGGGGTAGGTTTAATGTAAGGGTAAGGCTTAGGATTAGGGTTAGGGTAAGGGTTAGGGTTAGGGTTAGGGTTAATGTTAGGTTTAGGTTTAGGGTTAGGGTAAAGGTTAGGGTTAGGGATATGGTTAGCATTAAGGTTAGGGTTAGGGTTAGGGTAAGGGTAAGGGTTAGGGTTAGGGTTAAGGTTAGGGTTAGGGGATAGGGTTAGGGTTATGGTTACGGTTAGGTTTAGTGTTAGGGTTAGGGTTAGGTTTAGGGTTATGGTTAGGGTAAGGGTTAGGGTTAGGGTTAGGGTTAGCATTGAGGTAAGGGTTAGGGTTAGGGTAAGGGTAAGGGTTAGGGTTAGGGTTAAGGTTAGGGTTAGTGGTAAGGGTTAGGTTTTGCGTTACGGTTAGGTTTAGGGTTAGGGTTAGGGTAAGGGTAAGGGTTAGGTTTAGGGTTAGGGTTAGGATTAGGTTTAGGGTTAAGGTTAGGGTAAGGGTAAGGTTTAGGGTTAGAGTTAGAGTTAGGTAAGGTTTAGGGTTAGGGTTATGGTTAGGGTAAGGATTAGGGTTAGGTTTAGGGTTAGGGGTTAGTTTTAGAGTTAGGGTTAGGGTTAGGGTAAGTTTTAGGGTTAGGGTTAGTGTTAGGGTTAGGGTAAGGGTTAGGGTTAGGGTTAGGGTTAGTGTTAGGGTTAGGGTAAGGGTTAGGGTTAGGGTTAGGGTTAGGGTAAGAGTTATGGTTAGGGTTATGGTAAGAGAAAGTGATAGGGTTAGGTTAGGGTTAGGGTTAAGGTTAGTTTGTGGATAAGGTTTAGGGTAAGGGTTAGGTTTAGGTTTAGGGTTACAGTTTAGGGTTAGGGTTAGGGTTAGATCTAGGTTTAGGGTAAGGGTAAGGTTTAGTGTTAGGATTAGAGTTAGAGTTAAGGTAAGGGTAAGGATTAGGGTTAGGGTTAGGGTTAGGTTTACGGTTAGGGTTAGGGTTAGGTTTAGGGTAAGGGTAAGGTTTGGGTGAGGTTTAGGTTAAGAATTAGGGTTAGGGTAAGGGTTAGGGATAGGTTAAGGGTTGGGTTTAGTGTTAAGGTTAGGGTAAGGTTAAGGGTTAGGTTTAGGTTAGGTTTAGGGTTAGGTTTAGGTTTAGGGTTAGGGTTAGGGTTATGGTAAGGGTTAGGGTTAGGGTTAGGTTTAGAGTTAGGGTAAGGGTAAGGGTTAGGGTTAGGGTTAGGGATAGGTTTTAGGGTTAGGGTTAGGGTTAGTGTAAGGGTAAGGGTTAGGGTTAAGTTTAGGGTTAGGGTTAGGGTTAGGGTAAGGTTAAGATTGAGAGTAAGGGTTAGGGTTAGGGTTAGGTTTACAGTTAGAGTTAGTAGAAGGGTAAGGGTTAGGATTAATTTTAGGGTTGGGATTAAGGTTAGGGTTAGGGTAAGTGTTAGGGTTAAGGTTGGGGTTAGGGTTAGGATTAGGGTAAGGGTAAGGGTTAGGGTGAGTGTTAGCGTAAGGGTTAGGGTTATTTTTAGGTTTAGGGTTAGGGTTAGGTTTAGGATTGGGGTTACGGTTAGGGTTAGGGAAAGGGTAAGGGTTAGGGCTAGGATTAGGGTTAGGGTAAGGATTAGGGTTAGGGTTAGGTAAGGGTTATGGTTAGGGTTAGGGTTAGCATTAAGTTTGGTTAGGGTTAGGGTTAGAGTAAGTTTTAGGGTTAGGGTTAGCGTTAGGTTTAGGGTAAGGGTTAGGGTTAGGGTTAGGGTTAGTGTTAGGGTTAGGGTAAGGGTTAGGGTTAGGGTTAGGGTTAGGGTAAGGGTTATGATTAGGGTTATGGTAAGAGAAAGTGATAGGGTTAGGTTAGGGTTAGGGTTAAGGTTAGTTTGTGGGTAAGGTTTAGGGTAAGGGTTAGGTTTAGGGTTAGGGTTAGGGTTTAGGGTTAGGGTTAGATCAAGGGTTAGTGTAAGGTTAAGGTTTAGTGTTAGGGTTAGAGTTAGAGTTAAGGTAAGGGTAATGGTTAGGGTTAGGGTTAGGGTTAGGTTTACGGTAAGGGTTAGGGTTAGGTTTAGGGTAAGGGTAATGTTTAGGGTGAGGTTTAGGTTAAGTGTTAGTGTTAGGGTAAGGGTTAGGGTTAGGTTTAGGGTAGGGTTTAGGGTTAAGGTTAGGGTAAGGTTAAGGGTTAGGTTTAGGGTTAGGTTTAGGGTTAGGGTTAGGGTTATGGTAAGGGTAAGGGTTAGGGTAAGGGTTAGGGTTAGGGTTAGGTTTAGAGTTAGGGTAAGGGTAAGGATTAGGGTTAGGGTTAGGGATAGGTTTAGGGTTAGGGTTAGGGTTAGGGTTAGTGTAAGGGTAAGGGTTAAGGTTAAGTTTAGGTTTAGGGTTAGGGTTAGGGTAAGGTTAAGGGTGAAAGTAAGGGTTAGGGTTAGGGTTAGGCTAGGTTTACAGTAAGAGTTAGTAGAAGGGTAAGAGTTAGGATTACTTTTAGGGTTGGGATTAAGGTTAGGGTTAGGGTAAGTGTTAGGGTTAAGGTTGGGGTTAGGGTTAGGATTAGGGTAAGGGTAAGGGTTAGGGTGAGTGTTAGTGTAACGGTTAGGGTTTTTGTTAGGGTTAGGGTTAGGGTTAGGGTTAGGGTTAGTTTTAAGTTTTGGGTTGGGTTACAGTTAGGGTTAGGGTTAGGGAAAGGGTAAGGGTTAGGGCTAGGATTAGGGTTAGGGTAAGGATTAGGGTTAGGATTAGGGTTAGGTTAGGGTAAGGGTTAGGGTTAGGGTTAGCATTAAGTTTGGGTTAGGGTTAGGGTTAGGGTTAGTGTTAGGGTTAGGGTATGGGTTAGGATTAGGGTTAGGGTTAGGGTAAGGGTTACGGTTAGGGTTATGGTAAGAGAAATTGATAGGGTTAGGTTAGGGTTAGGGTTAAGGTTAGTTTGTGGGTAAGGTTTAGGGTAAGGGTTAGGTTTAGGTTTAGGGTTAGGGTTAGGGTTAGGGTTAGATCTAGGGTTAGGGTAAGGGTAAGGTTTAGTGTTAGGGTTAGAGTTAGAGTTAAGGTAAGGGTAAGGGTTAGGGTTAGGGTTAGGGTTAGGTTTACGGTAAGGGTTAGGGTTAGGTTTAGGGTAAGGGTAAGGTTTAGGGTGAGGTTTAGGTTAAGAGTTAGGGTTAGGGTAAGGGTTAGGGTTAGGTTTAGGGTTGGGTTTAGTGTTAAGGTTAGGGTAAGGTTAAGGGTTAGGTTTAGGGTTAGGTTTAGGGTTAGGGTTAGGGTTATGGTAAGGGTAAGGGTTAGGGTAAGGGTTAGGGTTAGGATTAGGTTTAGAGTTAGGGTAAGGGTAAGGGTTAGGGTTAGGGTTAGGGATAGGTTTAGGGTTAGGGTTAGGGTTAGGGTTAGTGTAAGGGTAAGGGTTAGGGTTAAGTTTAGGGTTAGGGTTAGGGTAAGGGTAAGGGTGAGAGTAAGGGTTAGGGTTAGGGTTAGGGTTAGGTATACAGTTAGAGTTAGTAGAAGGGTAAGGTTTAGGATTACTTTTAGGGTTGGGATTAAGGTTAGGGTTAGGGTAAGTGTTAGGGTTAAGGTTGGGATTAGGGTTAGGATTAGGGTAAGGGAAAGGGTTAGGGTGAGTGTTAGCGTAAGGGTTAGGGTTATTGTTAGGGTTAGGGTTAGGGTTAGGTTTAGGGTTAGTGTTAGGTTTAGGGTTGGGGTTAGGGTTTGGGAAAGGGTAAGGGTTAGGGCTAGGATTAGGGTTAGGGTAAGGATTAGGGTTAGGGTTAGGGTTAGGGTTAGGGTAAGGGTTAGGGTTAGGGTTAGGGTTAGCATTAAGTTTGGGTTAGGGTTAGGGTAAGGGAAAGGGTTAGGTTTAGGTTTAGGGTTAGGGTTAAGGTAAGGGCAAGGTTTAGGTTTAGGGTTAGGGTAAGGGTTAGGGTTAGGGTTAGGGTTAGGTTTAGGGTTAGGGTTAGGGTTAGGGTAAGGGTTAGGGTTAGGGATAGGGTTAGTGTTAGGGTTAGGTTTAGGGTTAGGGTTATGGTAAGGGTAAGGTTTAGGGTTAGGGTTAGGGTTAGGGTTAGGGTTAGAGTTAGGGTAAGGGTAAGCGTTAGGGTTAAGTTTAGGGTTAGGATTAAGTTTAGGGTTAGGGTAATGTTTAGGGTTAGGGTAAGGTTTAGGGTTAAGGTTAGGTTTAGGGTTAGGTTTAGGGTAAGGGTAAGAGTTACGGTTAGGTTTAGGATTGGGTTTAAGTTTATTGTTAGGTTTAGGGTATGGGTAAGGGTTAGGTTTAGGATTAGGGTTAGGGGAAGGGTAAGGGTTAGAGTTAGGGTGAGGGTTAGGGTTAGGGTTAGGGTTTCGGGTTCGGGTTAGAGTTATGGTTAGGGTAAGGTTTAGGGTCAGGGTTAGGGTTAGGTTTGGTTTATGGTAAGGGTATGGGTTAGGGTTAGGTTTAGGGTTAGGGGTAAGGGTTAGGATGAGTGTAAGGATTAGGGTTAAGGTTAAGGTTAGGGGTTAGTGTTAGGGTAAGGGTAAGGGTTAGGACTAGGGTTAGGGGTTAGGGTAAATGTTAGGATTAGGGTTAGTTTTAGGGTTAGGGTTAAGGTAAGTGTAAGTGTTAGGGTTACGTTCAGGGTTAGGGTTAGGGATAGGGTAAGGGTTAGGTTAGGTTTAGGGTAAGGGTAAGGTTTAGGGTTAGGTTTAGGGGTAGGTTTAATATAAGGGTAAGGCTTAGTATTAGGGTTAGGGTAAGGGTTAGGGTTAGAGTTATGGTTAGCATTAAGGTCAGGGTTAGGGTTAGGTTAAGGGTAAGGGTTAGGGTTAGGGTTAAGGTTAGGGTTAGGGGATAGGGTTAGAGTTAGGGTTACGGTTAGGTTTAGCGTTAGGGTTAGGTTTAGGGTTATGGTTAGGGTAAGGGTTAGGTTTAGGGTTAGGGTTAGCATTGAGGTAAGGGTTAGGGTTAGGGTAAGGGTAAGGGTTAGGGTTAGGGTTAAGGTTAAGGTTAGGGGTTAGGGTAGGGTTTGGGTTACGGTTAGGTTTAGGGTTAGGGTTAGGGTAAGTGAAAGGGTTAGGTTTAGGGTTAGGGTTAGCATTAGGTTTAGGGTTAAGGTTAGGGTAAGGGTAAGGGTTAGGGTTAGAGTTAGAGTTAGGGTAAGATTTAGGGTTAGGGTTAGGGTTAGGGTTAAGGTTAGGGTTAGGGTTAGGGTAAGGGTAAGGGTTAGGGTTAGGTTTAGGGTTAGGGGTTAGTTTTAGGCTTAGGTTTAGGGTTAGGGTAAGTTTTAGGGTTAGGTTTAGCGTTAGGGTTAGGGTAAAGGTTAGGGTTAGGGTTAGGGTTAGTGTTAGGGTTAGGGTAAGGGTTAGGGTTAGGGTTAGGGTTAGGGTAAGAGTTATGGTTGGGGTTATGGTAAGAGAAAGGAATAGGGTTAGGTTAGGGTTAGGGTTAAGGTTAGTTTGTGGATAAGGTTTAGGGTAAGGGTTAGGTGTAGGGTTAGGGTTAGGGTTTAGGGTTACGGTTAGGGTTAGATCTACGGTTAGGGTAAGGGTAAGGTTTTGTGTTAGGGTTAGAGATAGAGTTAAGGTAAGGGTAAGGATTAGGGTTAGGGTTAGTGTTACGTTTACGGTAAGGTTTAGGGTTAGGTTTAGTGTAAGGGTAAGGTTTAGGGTTAGGTTTAGGTTAAGAGTTAGGGTTAGGGTAAGGGTTAGGGATAGGTTTAGGGTTGGGTTTAGTGTTAAGGTTAGGGTAAGGTTAAGGGTTAGGTTTAGGGTTAGGTTAAGGGTTAGGGTTAGGGTTATGGTAAGGGTCAGAGTAAGGTTTAGGTTTAGGGTTAGGGTTAGGTTTAGTTTTAGGTTTAGGGTAAGGGTAAGGGTTAGGGATAGGATTAGGGTTAGATTTAAGGTTAGGGTAAGGGTTAGGGTTAGGTTTAGTGTAAGGATAAGGTTTAGGGTTAGCGTTAGGTTTAGGGTTAGGGTAAAGGTAAGGGTTAGGGTTAGGGTTAGGTTTAGGGTTAGGGTTAGGTTTAGTTTTAGGTTTAGGGTAAGGGTTAGGGTTAGGGTTATGGTAAGAGAAAGGGATAGGGTTTGGTTAGGGTTAGGGTTAAGGTTAGTGTTAGGGTAAGGTTTAGGGTTAGGGTTAGCGTTAGGGTTAGGTTTAGGGTTAAGATTAGGGTAAGGGTAAGGGTTAGGGATGGGGTTAGGATTAGGGTTAGGGTAAGGGTTAGGGTTAGGTTTAGGGTAAGGATAAAGTTTAGGGTTAGGGTTAGGGTTATGTTTAGTGTTAGGGTAAGGGTAAGGGTTAGAGTTAAGGTTAGGGTTAGGGTTTAGGGTTAAGGCTAGGTTAGAGGTAAGGTTAGGGTAAGGGTAAGGTTTAGGGTTAGGGTTAGAGTTAGGGTTAAGTAAGGGTAAGGTTTAGGGTTAGGTTTAGGGTTGGGTTTAAGGTTAGAGTTAGGGTTAGGATAATGGTAAAGGTGAGGGTTAGGGTTAGGGTTAGTGTAAGGGTTATGGTTATGGTTAGGGTTAGGGTGAGTGTTAGGGTTAGGGTTAGGTGTGAGTGTTAGGGTTAGGGTTATGGTTAGGGTAAGGGTTAGGGTTAGGTTAAGGGTAAGGGTTAGGGTTAGGGTAAGGGTAAGGGTTAGGGTTATGTTTAGGGTTAGGTTTAGTGTAAGGGGTTAGGGTTAGGGTTAGGTTTAGGGTTATGGTAATGGTTAGGGTTAGTGTTAGGGTTAGATAAGGGTAAGTGTTATGTTAGGGTTAGGGTTACGGTTAGGGTTACTCTTAGGGTTAGGGTTAGGTTTAGGGTTAGGGTAAGGGTTAGGGTTAGGGTTAGGGTTAGCATTAATGTTAGGGTTAGGGTTAGGGTAAGGGTAAGGTTTGGGGTTAAGGTTAGGGTTAGGGTAAGGATAAGGGTTAGGGTTAGGGTTAGGTTTAGGTTTAGGGTTAGGGTTAGGGTAAGGACAAGGTTTAGGGTTATGGTTATGGTTAGGGTTAGGGTAAGGATTAGGGATAGGGTAAGGGTAAGGTTTAAGGTTAGGTTTATGGTTAGGGTTAGGGTTAGGGAAAGGGTAAGGGTTAGGGGTAGTATTAGGGTTAGGGTAAGGATTAGGTTAGTAGGGTTAGGGTTAGGGAAAGGGTTAGGGTTAGGGTTAGGTTAGCATTAAGTTTAGGGTTAGGGTTAGGGTAAGGGAAAGGGTTAGGGTTACGTTTAGGGTTAGGGTTAGGGTAAGGGCAAGGTTTAGGGTTAGGTTTAAGGTTAGGGTTAGGTTTAGGGTTAGGTTTAGGGTTAGGGTTAGGGTTAGGGGTAAGGGTTAGGATTTGTGTAAGGTTAGGTTAAGGTTAAGGTTAGGGGTTAGTGTTAGGGTAAGGGTAAGGGTTAGGATTAGGGGTAGGGGTTAGGGTAAGTGTTAGGATTAGGGTTAGTTTTAGGTTTAGGGTTAAGGTAAGTGTAAGTGTTAGGGTTACGTTTAGGGTTAGGGTTAGGGATAGGGTAAGGGTTAGGTTAGGTTTAGGGTAAGGGTAAGGTTTAGGGTTAGGTTTAGGGGTAGGTTTAATGTAAGGGTAAGGCTTAGGATTAGGGTTAGGTTAAGGGTTAGGGTTAGTGTTAGGGTTAATGTTAGGTTTAGGTTTAGGGTTAGGGTAAAGGTTAGGGTTAGGGTTATGGTTAGCATTATGTTTAGGGTTAGGGTAAGGGTAAGGGTTAGGGTTAGGGTTAAGGTTAGGGTTAGGGGATAGGGTTAGGGTTAGGGTTACGGTTAGGTTTAGTGTTAGGGTTAGGTTTAGGGTTAGGGTTAGGTGTTAGGGTTAGGGTTATGGTTAGGGTTAGGGTTTAGGGTTACGGTTAGTGTTAGATCTAGAGTTAGAGTAAGGGTAAGGTTTTGTGTTAGGGTTAGAGATAGAGTTAAGGTAAGGGTAAGGGTTAAGGGTAGGGTTAGGGTTAGGTTTACGGTAAGGGTTAGGGTTAGGTTTAGCGTAAGTGTAAGGTTTAGGGTTAGGTTTAGGTTAAGAGTTAGGGTTAGGCTTAGGTTTAGGGTTGGGTTAGTGTTAAGGTTAGGGTAAGGTTATGAGTTAGGTTTAGGGTTAGGTTTAGAGTTAGGGTTAGGCTTATGGTAAGGGTCAGGGTAAGGTTTAGGTTTAGGGTTAGGGTTAGGGTTAGTTTTAGGTTTAGGGTAAGGGTAAGGGTTAGGGATAGGGTTAGGGTTAGGTTTAGGGTTAGGGTAAGGTTTAGGGTTAGGTTTAGTGTAAGGATAAGGTTTAGGGTTAGAGTTAGGTTTAGGGTTAGGGTAAAGGTAAGGGTTAGGGTTAGGGTTAGGTTTAGGGTTAGGTTATGTTTAGGGTTAGGGTAAGGGTAAGGGTTAGGGTTAGGGTTATTGTAAGAGAAAGGGATAGGTTTTGGTTAGGGTTAGGGTTAAGGTTAGTGTTAGGGTAAGGTTTAGGGTTAGGGTTAGCGTTAGGGTTAGGGTAAGGTTTGGGGTTAGGTTTAGGGTTAGGTTTAGGGTTAGGTTTAGGGTTAGGGTTAGGGTAAGGGTAAGGTTAGGGATGGGTTTAGGATTAGGGTTAGGGTATTGTTAGGGATAGGTTTAGGGTAAGGATAAAGTTTAGGGTAGGGTTAGGGTTATGGTTAGGGTTAGGGTAAGGGTAAGGGTAAGGGTTAGGGTTAGGGTTAGGGTTAGGGTTTAGGGTTAAGGCTAGGGTTAGAGGTAGGGTTAGGGTAAGGGTAAGGTTTAGGGTTAGGTTTAGAGTTAGGGTTAAGGTAAGGTAAGGGTTAGGGTTAGGTTTAGGGTTAGGGTTAAGGATAGGGTAAGGGTTAGGTTAGGTTTAGGGTAAGGGTAAGGTTTAGGGTTAGGTTTAGGGGTAGGTTTAATGTAAGGGTACGGCTTAGGATTAGGGTTAGGGTAAGGTTAGAGTTAGGATTAGGGTTAATGTTAGGTTTAGGTTTAGGGTTAGGGTAAGGGTTAGGGTTAGGGTTATGGTTAGCATTAAGGTTAGGGTTAGGTTTAGGGTAAGGGTAAGGGTTAGGGTTAGGGTTAAGGTTAGGGTTAGGGGATAGGTTAGGGTTAGGGTTACGGTTAGGTTTAGTGTTAGGGTTAGGTTTAGGGTTATGGTTAGGGTAAGGGTTAGGTTTAGGGTTAGGGTTAGCATTGAGGTAAGGGTTAGGGTTAGGGTAAGGGTAAGGGTTAGGGGTAGGGTTAAGGTTAGGGTTAGGGGTTAGGGTTAGGGTTAGGGTTAGGTTTAGGGTTATGGTAAGGGTTAGGGTTAGTGTTATGGTTAGATAAGGGTAAGTGTTAGGGTTAGGGTTAGGGTTACGGTTAGGGTTACTCTGAGGGTTAGGGTTAGGTTTAGGGTTAGGGTAAGGTTTAGGATAGTCTTAGGGTTATGGTAAGGGTTAGGGTTAGGGTTAGGGTTAGCACTAATGTTAGGGTGAGGGTTAGGGTAAGGGTAAGGTTTGGGTTAAGGTTAGTGTTAGGGTAAGGGTAAGGGTTAGGGTTAGGGTTAGGGTTAGGTTAGTTAGGGTTAGGGTTAGGGTAAGGGCAAGGTTTAGGGTTAGGGTTAGGGTTAGGGTAAGGATTAGGGTTAGGGTAAGGGTAAGGTTTAAGGTTAGGTTTATGGTTAGGGTTAGGGTTAGGGAAAGGGTAAGGGTTAGGGTTAGTATTAGGTTTAGGGTAAGGATTAGGTTTAGGGTTAGGGTTAGGGTAAGGGTTAGGGTTAGGGTTAGGGTTAGCATTAAGTTTAGGGTTAGGGTCAGTGTAAGGGAAAGGGTTAGGGTTACGTTTAGGGTTAGGGTTAGGGTAAGGGCAAGGTTTAGGGTTAGGTTTAAGGTTAGGGTTAGATTAAGGGTTAGGATTAGGATTAGGGTTAGGTTAGGGTTAGGGTTAGGGTTAGGGTAAGTGTGTTAGTGTTAGGGATAGGGTTAGTATTAGGGTTAGGTTTAGGGTTACGTTTAGGTTAAGGGTAAGGGTTAGGGTTAGGGTTAGGGTTAGGGTTAGAGGTGGGGTAAGGGTAAGGGTTAGGGTTAAGTTTAGGGTTAGGATTAAGTTTAGGGTTGGGGTAATGTTTAGGGTTAGGGTAAGGTTTAGGGTTAGGGTTAGGTTTAGGGTTAGGTTTAGGGTAAGGGTAAGAGTTATGGTTAGGTTTACGGTTGGGGTTAAGTTTATTGTTAGGGTTAGGGTAAGGGTAACGGTTAGGTTTAGGATTAGGGTTAGGGGAAGGGTAAGGGTTAGAGTTAGGGTGAGGGTTATGGTTAGGGTTAGGGGTTAGGGTTCGGGTTAGAGTTAGGGTTAGGGTAAGGTTAGGGTCAGGGTTTGGGTTAGGGTTAGGTTTATGGTAAGGGTATGGGTTAGGGTTAGGGTTAGGGTTAGGGGTAAGGGTTAGGATGAGGGTAAGGATTAGGGTTAAGGTTAAGGTTAGGGGTTAGTGTTAGGGTAAGGGTAAGGGTTAGGATTAGGGTTAGGGGTTAGAGTAAGTGTTAGGATTAGGGTTAGTGTTAGGTTTAGGGTTTAAGGTAAGTGTAAGTGTTAGGGTTATGTTTAGGGTTAGGGTTAGGGGTAGCGTAAGGGATAGGTTAGGTTTAGGGTAAGGGTAAGGTTTAGGGTTAGGTTTAGGGGAAGGTTTAATGTAAGGGTAAGGCTTAGGATTAGGGTTAGGGTAAGGGTTAGGGTTAGGGTTAGGGTTAATGTTAGGTTTAGGTTTAGGGTTAGGGTAAGGGTTAGGGTTAGGGTTAGGGTTAGAATTAAGATTAGGGTTAGGGTTAGGGTAAGGGTAAGGGTTAGGGTTAGGGTTAATGTTAGGGTTAGGGGATAGGGTTAGGGTTAGGGTTACGGTTAGGTTTAGTGTTAGGTTAGGTTTAGGGTTAGGGTTAGGGTAAGGGTTAGGTTTAGGGTTAGGGTTAGCATTGAGGTAAGGGTTAGGTTTAGGGTAAGGGTAAGGGTTAGGGTTAGGGTTAAAGTTAGGGTTAGGGGTAAGGGTTAGGGTTTGGGTTACGGTTAGGTTTAGGGTTAGGGTTAGGGTAAGGGTAAGGGTTAGGGTTAAGTTTAGGGTTAGGGTTAGGGTTAGGGTAAGGGTAAGGGTGAGGGTAAGGGTTAGGTTTAGGGTTAGGGTTAGCATGAGGTAAGGGTTAGGGTTAGGTTTAGGTTTAGGGTTAGGGTTAGGGTTAGGGTTATGGTAAGGGTAAGGGTTAGGGTAAGGTAGGTTAGGGTTAGGGTTAGGTTAGAGTTAGGGTAAGGGTAAGGGTTAGGGTTAGGGTTAGGGATAGGTTTAGGGTTAGGGTTAGGGTTAGGGTTAGTGTAAGGGTAAGGGTTAGGGTTAAGTTTAGGGTTAGGGTTAGGGTTAGGGTAAGGGTAAGGGTGAGGGTAAGGGTTAGGGTTAGGGTTAGGTTTACGGTTAGAGTTAGTAGAAGGGTAAGGGTTAAATTACTTTTAGGGTTGGGATTAAGTTTAGGGTTAGGGTAAGTGTTAGTGTTAAGGTTGGGGTTAGGGTTAGGATTTAGGGTAAGGTAAGGGTTAGGGTGAGTGTTACTGTAAGGGTTAGGGTTATTGTTAGGGTTAGGGTTAGGGTTAGGGTTAGGGTTAGTTTTAGGTTTAGGGTTGGTAGGTTAGGTGGTTAAGGTTAGGGTTAGGTTAGGGTAAGGTTAAGGGTTAGGGTTAGGTTTAGGGTTAGGGTAAGAATTAGGTTTACGGTTAGGTAAGAGTTAGGTTTAGTGTTATGTATAGGGTTAGGGTTAGTTTTAGGTTTAGGGTTGAGGTTTAGTAGTTTAGGTTAGGGTAAGGGTAAGGGTGAGGGTTAGGGTTAAGGTAAGGGTAAGGGTTAGGGTTAGGGTTAGGGTTAGGGTAAGGGTAAGGGTTAGCGTTAGGAGTTAGGATTAGGTTTAGGTTTAGGGTTCGGCTTACGGGAAGGGTTAGGTTTAGGGTTGGTGTTATGGTTAGGATTTGGTAAGGGTAAGGGTTAGGGTAAGTGTTAGGTTTAGAGTTAGGGTTAGGTTTAGGGTTATGGTTAGGGTAAGGGTAAGGGTTAGTGTTAGGTTTAGTGTTAGGTTAGGGTTGAGGTTAAGTTTAGGGTTAGGGTTAGGGTAAGGGTAAGGGTTAGGGTTAGGTTTAGGGTTAGGGTAAGAGTTAGGGTTAGGGTTACTATTAGGGTTAGGTTTATGGTTATGTTTAGGGTTAGGGTAAGAGTATGTGTTAGGGTTACGGTTAGGGTTAGGGTTAGGTTTAGGGTTAGGGTTTGTGTTAGGTTTAGGGTTACGGTTAGGGTTTGGGTAAGGGTATGGGTTAGCGTTAGGGTTAGGGTTAGGGTTAGGGTTAATATTAGGGTTAGGATTAGGGTCAGGGTTAGGGTAAGGGTTTGGGTAAGGGTTAGGGATAGGGTTAGGGTTAGGGTTACCATTAAGTTTAGGGTTAGGGTTAGGTTAAGAGTAAGTTTTAGGGTTAGGTTTATGGTTAGGGTTGTGGTTAGGGTTAGGGTAAGGATAAGGGTTAGGGTTAGGGTAAGGGTTAGGGTTAGGGTTAGGGTAAGGTTTAGGGTTAGGGTTAGGGTAAAGGTAAGTGTTAGGGTTAGGGATAGGGTAGGGTTAGGGTTAGGGTTAGGGTTAGTATTAGGGTTAGGGGTAAGGTTAGGGTTAGGGTAAGGGTAAGGTTTATGGTTAGGGTTAGGGTATGGGTAATTGTTAGGGTTAGGGTTAGGGTAGGGTAAGGGTTACGGTTAGGTTCAGGGTAAGGTTAGCGTGAGGGTAAGGGTAAGGGTTAGTGTTAGGGTTAGGGTAAGGGTAATGGTTAGAGTTAGGGTAAGGGTTAGGGTGAAGGTTAGGGTTAGGGTTAGGGTTAGGGTAAGGGTTAGGGTTTGGATTATGGTAAAGTTTAGGGTTAGGGTTAGGTTTAGGGTAGGGTTAGGGTAAGGGAAAAGGTTAGAGTTAGGGTTAGGGTTAGGTTTATAGTTAGGGTAAGGGTTTGGGTTAGGGTTAGGATTAGGGATAGGGTAAGGGTTAGGGTTAGGGTTAGGGTTAGGTTTATGTTTAGGGTTAGTTTAAGGGTAAGGGTTAGGGTTAGGGTTAGGTTTAGGGTTGGGGTCAAAGTTAGGGTTAGGGGTAGGGTAAAGGTAAAGTTTAGGGTTAGGGTTAGGGTTAGGGCAAGGTTAGGGTTAGGATTAGGGTTAGGGTGAGCGTTAGGGTTAGGGTTAGGGTTAGGGTTAGGGTTAGGTAAGGGTAAGTGTTAGGGTTAGGGTTAGTGTTAGGGTTAGGGTTTACGATTAGCGTTAGGGTTAGGGTAAGGGTAAGGTTAGGGTTAGGGTTAGTGTTTAGGATTACGGTTAGGGTTAGGGGAAGGGTTAGGGTAAGGGTAAGGGTTAGGGTTAGGTTTAGGGTTAGGTTTATGGTTAGGGTTATCATAAGGTTAAGTTTAGGGGCAGGGTAGGGTTAGGTAAGGGTAAGTGTTAGGGTTAGGGTTAGGCTTAGGGTTAGCGTAAGGGTAAGGGGTAGGGTTAGGGTTAGAGTTAGGGTTAGGGTAAGGATTATGGTTAGGGTTATGGTAAGAGAAAGGGTTATGGTTAGGTTTTGGGTTAGGGTTAGGGTTACTGTTAGGGTAAGGTTAGGGTTAGGGTTACTGTTAGGGTAAGATTTACAGTTAGGGTTAGGGTAAGAGTTAGGGTTAGGGTAAGGCTTAGGATTATGGTTAGGGTTAGGTTCAGGGTTAGGGTTAGGGTAAGATTAAGATTTAGGGTTAGGGTTAGGTTTAGGGTTTGTGTTAGGGTTAGGGTAAGGGTAAGGGTTAGGGTTAGGTTTAGGGTTGGGGTTAGGGTTAGGGTTAGGGTTAGTATTAGGGTTAGGGTAAGGATTACGTTTAGGGTTAGGGTTAGGGTAAGGTTAGGGTTAGGGTAGGGTTAGCATTAAGTTTAGGGTTAGGGTTAGGGTTAGGGTAAGGGAAAGGTTTAGGGTTAGGTTTAGGGTTAGGGTAAGGGTTAGGGTGAGTGTTAGCGTAAGGGTTAGGGTTATTGTTAGGGTTAGGGTTAGGGTTAGTTTTAGGTTTAGGGTTGGGGTTAAGTTTAGGGTTAGGGTTAGGGTAAGGGTAAGTGTTAGGGTTAGGTTTAGGGTTAGGGTAAGAATTAGGTTTAGGGTTAGGGTAATTGTTAGGTTAGGGTTATGTTTAGGGTTAGGGTTAGGGTTAGAGTTAGTTTTAGGTTTAGGTTTGAGGTTAAGGTTAGGCTTACGGTAAGGGTAAGGGTGAGGGTTAGGGTTAAGGTAAGGGTAAGGGTTAGGGGTAGGGTTAGGGTTAGGGTAAGGGTAAGTGTTAGCGTTAGGGTTAGGATTAGGTTTAGGGTTAGGGTTAGGTTTAGGGGAAGGGTTAGGTTTAGGGTTGGTGTTAGGGTTAGGATTAGGGTAAGGGTAAGGGTTAGGGTTAGGGTAAGTGTTAGGTTTAGGGTTAGGGTTAGGTTTAGGGTTATGGTTAGGGTAAGGGTAAGGGTTAGTGTTAGGGTTAGTGTTAGATTTAGGGTTGAGGTTAAGTTTAGTGTTAGGGTTAGGGTAAGGGTAAGGGTTAGGGTTAGGTTTAGGGTTAGGGTAAGAGTTAGGGTTAGGGTTACTATTAGGGTTAGGTTTATGGTTATGGTTAGGATTAGGTTTAGGGTTAAGGTTAGGGTAAGGGTAAGGGTTAGGGTTAGAGTTAGGGTTAGGGTTAGAGTTAGGGTAAGGGTAAGCGTTAGGGTTAAGTTTAGGGTTAGGATTAAGTTTAGGGTTAGGGTAATGTTTAGGGTTATTGTAAGGTTTAGGGTTAGGGTTAGGTTTAGGTTTAGGTTTAGGGTAAGGGTAAGAGTTACGGTTAGGTTTAGGATTGGGGTTAAGTTTATTGTTAGGTTTAGGGTAAGGGTAAGGGTTAGGTTTAGGATTAGGGTTAGGGGAAGGGTAAGGGTTAGAGTTAGGGTGAGGGTTAGGGTTAGGGTTAGGGGTTAGGGTTCGGGTTAGAGTTAGGGTAGGGTAAGGTTCAGGGTCAGGGTTAGGGTTAGGGTTAGGGTTAAGGTTAGGGTTAGGGGATAGGGTTAGGGTTAGGGTTATGGTTAGGTTTAGTGTTAGGGTTAGGTTTAGGGTTATGGTTAGGGTAAGGGTTAGGGTTAGGGTTAGGGTTAGCATTGAGGTAAGGGTTAGGGTAAGGGTAAGGGTTAGGGTTAGGTTTAGGGTAAGTGTTAGGTTTAGGCTTAGGTTTAGGGTAAGGGTAAGAGTTACGGTTAGGTTTAGGGTTGGGGTTAAGTTTTTTGTTAGGTTTAGGGTAAGGGTAAGGTTTAGGTTTAGGATTAGGGTTAGGGGAAGGGTAAGGGTTAGAGTTAGGGTGAGGGTTAGGGGTTAGGGTTCGGGTTAGAGTTAGGGTAGGGTAAGGTTTAGGGTCAGGGTTAGGGTTAGGGTTAGGTTTATGGTAAGGGTATGGGTTAGGGTTAGGGTTAGGGTTAGGTATAAGGGTTAGGATGAGGGTAAGGATTAGGGTTAAGATTAAGGTTAGGGGTTAGTGTTAGGGTAAGGGTAAGGTTTAGGGTTAGGGTTAGGGTAAGGGTAAGGGTTAGGGTTAGGATTAGGGTTAGGGGTTAGGGTAAGTGTTAGGATTAGGGTTAGTTTTAGGTTTAGGTTTAAGGTAAATGTAAGTGTTAGGGTTACGTTTAGGGTTAGGGTTAGGGATAGGGTAAGGGTTAGGTTAGGTTTAGGGTAAGGGTAAGGTTTAGGGTTAGGTTTAGGGGTAGGTTTAATGTAAGGGTAAGGCTTAGGATTAGGGTTAGGGTAAGGGTTAGGGTTAGGGTTAGGGTTAATGTTAGGTTTAGGTTTAGGTTTAGGGTAAGGGTTAGGGTTAGGGTTATTGTTAGCGTTAAGGTTAGGGTTAGGGTTAGGGTAAGGGTAAGGGTTAGGGTTAGGGTTAAGGTTAGGGTTAGGGGATAGGTTTAGGGTTAGGGTTATGGTTAGGGTTAGTGTTAGGGTTAGGTTTAGGGTTATGTTTAGGGTAAGGTTTAGTTTTAGGGTTAGGGTTAGCATTGGGTTAGGGTTAGGGTTAGGGTTAGGGTTAGGGTTAGGGTAAGGGTAAGGGTTAGGGTTAGGGTTAAGGTTAGGGTTAGGGGTTAGGGTTAGGGTTTTGGTTATGGTTTGGTTTAGGGTTGGGTTAGGGTAAGGGTAAGGGTTAGGTTTAGGGTTATGGTTAGGATTAGGTTTAGGGTTAAGGTTAGGGTAAGGGTAAGGGTTAGGGTTAGAGTTAGAGTAAGGTTTAGGGTTAGGGTTAGGGTTAGGGTTAGGGTTAGGGTAATGGTAAGGGTTAGGGTTAGGTTTAGGGTTAGGGGTTAGTTTCAGTGTTAGGGTTAGGGTTAGGGTAAGTTTTAGCGTTAGGGTTAACGTTAGGGTTAGGGTAAGGGTTAGGGTTAGGGTTAGGGTAAGGTTTAGGGATAGTCTTAGGGTTAGGGTAAGGGTTAGGGTTAGGGTTAAGGTTAGCATTAATGTTAGGGTTAGGGTTAGGGTAAGGGTAAGGTTTGGGGTTAAAGTTAGGGTTAGGGTAAGGGTAAGGGTTAGGGTTAGGGTTAGGGTTAGCGTTAGGGTTAGGGTAACGGCAAGGTTTAGGGTTAGGGTTAGGGTTAGGGTAAGGATTAGGGTTAGGGTAAGAGTAAGGTTTAAGGTTAGGTTTATGGTTAGGGTTAGGGTTAGGGAAAGGGTAAGGTTTAGGGTTAGTATTAGGGTTAGGGTAAGGATTACGTTTAGGGTTATGGTTAGGGTAAGTTTAGGGTTAGGGTTAGGGTTAGCATTAAGTTTAGGGTTAGGGTTAGGGTAAGGGAAAGGTTTAGGGTTAGGTTTAGGGTTAGGGTAAGGGTTAGGGTGAGTGTTAGCGTAAGGGTTAGGGTTATTGTTAGGGTTAGGGTTAGGGTTAGTTTTAGGTTTAGGGTTGGGGTTAAGTTTAGGGTTAGGGTTAGGGTAAGGGTAAGTGTTAGGGTTAGGTTTAGGGTTAGGGTAAGAGTTAGGTTTAGGGTTAGGGTAAGAGTTAGGTTTAGGGTTATGTATAGGGTTAGGGTTAGGGTTAGGGTTAGTTTTAGGTTTAGGGTTGAGGTTAAGGTTAGGCTTAGGGTAAGGGTAAGGGTGAGGGTTAGGGTTAAGGTAAGGGTAAGGGTTACGGGTAGGGTTAGGGTTAGGGTAAGGGTAAGTGTTAGCGTTAGGGTTAGGATTAGGTTTAGGGTTAGGGTTAGGTTTAGGGGAAGGGTTAGGTTTAGGGTTGGTGTTAGGGTTAGGATTAGGGTAAGGGTAAGGGTTAGGGTTAGGGTAAGTGTTAGGTTTAGGGTTAGGGTTAGGTTTAGGGTTATGGTTAGGGTAAGGGTAAGGGTTAGTGTTAGGGTTAGTGTTAGATTTAGGGTTGAGGTTAAGTTTAGTGTTAGGGTTAGGGTAAGGGTAAGGGTTAGGGTTAGGTTTAGAGTTAGGGTTAGGATTAGGTTTAGGGTTAAGGTTAGGGTAAGGGTAAGGGTTAGGGTTAGAGTTAGACTTAGAGTAAAGTTTAGGGTTAAGGTTAGGGTTAGGGTTAGGGTTAGGGTAATGGTAAGGGTTAGGGTTAGGTTTAGGGTTAGGGGTTAGTTTCAGGGTTAGGGTTAGGGTTAGGGTAAGTTTTAGCGTTAGGGTTATCGTTAGGGTTAGGGTAAGGGTTAGGGTTAGGGTTAGGGTTAGGGTTAGTGTTAGGGTTAGGGTAAGGGTTAGGGTTAGGGTTAGGTTTAGGGTAAGGTTTAGAGATAGTCTTAGGGTTAGGGTTATCGTTAGGGTTAGGGTAAGGGTTAGGGTTAGGGTTAGGGTTAGGGTTAGTGTTAGGGTTAGGGTAAGGGTTAGGGTTAGGGTTAGGGTTAGGGTAAGGTTTAGAGATAGTCTTAGGGTTAGGGTAAGGGTTAGGGTTAGGGTTAGGGTTAGCATTAATGTTAGGGTTAGGGTTAGGGTAAGGGTAAGGTTTGGGGTTAAAGTTAGGGTTAGGGTAAGGGTTAGGTTTAGGGTTAGGGTTAGGGTAAGGGCAAGGTTTAGGGTTAGGGTTAGGGTTAGGGTTAGGGTTAGGGTAAGGATTAGGGTTAGGGTTAGTATTAGGGTTAGGGTAAGGATTACGTTTAGGGTTAGGGTTAGGGTAAGGTTAGGGTTAGGGTTAGAGTTAGTGTTAGGGTAGGGTAAGGTTTAGGGTCAGGGTTAGGGTTAGGGTTAGGTTTATGGTAAGGGTATGGGTTAGGGTTAGGGTTAGGGTTAGGGGTAAGGGTTAGGATGAGGGTAAGGATTAGGGTTAAGGTTAAGGTTAGGGGTTAGTGTTAGGGTAAGGGTAAGGGTTAGGATTAGGGTTAGGGGTTAGGGTAAGTGTTAGGATTAGGGTTAGTTTTAGGTTTAGGGTTAAGGTACGTGTAAGTGTTAGGGTTACGTTTAGGGTTAGGATTAGGGATAGGGTAAGGGTTAGGTTAGGTTTAGGGTAAGGGTAAGGTTTAGGGTTAAGTTTAGGGGTAGGTTTAATGTAAGGGTAAGGCTTAGGATTAGGGTTAGGGTAAGGGTTAGGTTTAGGGTTAGGGTTAATGTTAGGTTTAGGTTTAGGGTTAGGGTTAGGGTTATGGTTAGCATTAAGGTTAGGGTTAGGGTTAGTGTAAGGGTAAGGGTTAGAGTTAGGGTGAGGGTTAGGGTTAGGGTTAGGGGTTAGGGTTCGGGTTAGAGTTAGGGTAGGGTAAGGTTTAGGGTCAGGGTTAGGGTTAGGGTTAGGGTTAAGGTTAGGGTTAGGGTTAGGGTTAGGGTTATGGTTAGCATTAAGGTTAGGGTTAGGGTTAGTGTAAGGGTAAGGGTTAGGGTTAGGGTTAAGGTCAGGGTTAGGGCATAGAGTTAGGGTTAGGGTTACGGTTAGGTTTAGTGTTAGGGTTAGGTTTAGGGTTAGGGTTAGGGTAAGGGTTCGGTTTAGGGTTAGGGTTAGCATTGAGGTAAGGGTTAGGGTTAGGGTAAGGGTAAGGGTTAGGGTTAAGGTTAAGGTTAGGGTTAGGGGTTAGGGTTAGGGTATGGGTTACAGGTAGGTTTAGAGTTAGGGTTAGGGTAAGGGTAAGGGTTAGGTTTAGGGTTAGGGTTAGGATTAGGTTTAGGGTTAAGGTTAGGGTAAGGGTAAGGCTTAGGGTTAGAGTTAGAGTTAGGGTAAGGTTTAGGGTTAGGGTTAGGGTTAGGGTTACGGTAAGGGTAAGGGTTAGGTTTAGGTTTAGGGTTAGGGGTTAGATTTAGGGTTAGGGTTAGAGTTAGGGTAAGTTTTAGGGTTAGGGTTAGCGTTAGGGTTAGGGTAAGGGTTAGGGTTAGGGTTAGGGTGTGTGTTAGGGTAAATGTTAGGGTTAGGGTTAGGGTTAGGGTAAGGGTTATGGTTAGGGTTATGGTAAGAGAAAGGGATAGGGTTAGTTTAGGGTTAGTGTTAAGGTTAGTTTGTGGGTAAGGTTTAGGGTAAGGGTTAGGTTTAGGGTTAGGGATAGGGTAAGGGTAAGGGTTAGGTTTAGGGTTAGGGTTAGGATTATGTTTAGGGTTAAGGTTAGGGTAAGGGTAAGGGTTAGGGTTAGAGTTAGAGTTAGGGTAAGGTTTAGGGTTAGGGTTAGGGTTAGGGTTAGGGTAAGGGTAAGGGTTAGGGTTAGGTTTAGGTTTATGGTAAGTTTTAGGGTTAGTGTTAGCGTTAGGGTTAGTGTAAGGGTTAGGGTTAGGGTTAGGGTTAGTGTTAGGGTTAGGGTAAGGGTTAGGGTTAGGGTTAGGGTTAGCATTAATGTTATGGTTAGGGTTAGGGTAAGGGTAAGGTTTGGGGTTAAAGTTAGGGTTAGGGTAAGGGTAAGGGTTAGGGTTAGGGTTAGGGTTAGGGTTAGGGTAAGGGCAAGGTTTCAGGTTAGGGTTAGTGTTAGGGTTAGGGTAAGGATTAGGGTTAGGGTGAGGGTAAGGTTTAAGGTTAGGTTTATGGTTAGGGTTAGGGTTAGGGAAAGGGTAAGGGTTAGGGTTAGTATTAGGGTTAGGGTAAGGATTACGTTTAGGGTTAGGGTTGTGGTTAGGGTTAGGGTTAGGGTTAGCATTAAGTTTAGGGTTAGGGTTAGGGTAAGGGAAAGTGTTAGGGTTAGGTTTAGGGTTAGGGTTAGGGTAAGGGCAAGGTTTAGGGTTAGGGTTAGGGTTAGGGTTAGGGTAAGGGTTAGGGTTAGGGTTACGTTTAGGGTTAGGGTTAGGGTTAAGGTAAGGGTTAGGGTTAGGGATAGGGTTAGTGTTAGGGTTGGGTTTAGGGTTAGGGTTAGGGTAAGGGTAAGGGTTAGGGTTAGGGTTAGGTTTAGAGTTAGGGTAAGGGTAAGGGTTAGGGTTAAGTTTAGGGTTAGGATTAAGTTTAGGGTTAGGGTAATGTTTAGGGTTAGGGTAAGGTTAGGGTTAGGTTTAGGTTTAGGTTTAGGGTAAGGGTAAGAGTTACGTTTAGGTTTAGGGTTGGGGTTAAGTTTATTGTTAGGGTTAGGGTAAGGGTAAGTGTTAGGTTTAGGATTAGGGTTAGGGGAAGGGTAAGGTTTAGAGTTAGGGTGACGGTTAGGGTTAGGGTTAGGGGTTAGGGTTAGGGTTAGGGTAAGATTTAGGGTCAGGGTTAGGGTTAGGGTTAGGTTTATGGTAAGGGTATGGGTTAGGGTTAGGGTTAGGGTTAGGGGTAAGGGTTAGGATGAGGGTAAGGATTAGGTTTATGGTTAAGGTTAGGGGTTAGTGTTTGGGTAAGGGTAAGGGTTAGGATTAGGGTTAGGGGTTAGGGTAAGTGTTAGGATTAGGGTTAGTGTTAGGTTTAGGGTTAAGGTAAGTGTAAGTGTTAGAGTTACGTTTAGGGTTAGGTTTAGGGATAGGGGAAGGGTTAGGTTAGGTTTAGGGTAAGGGTAAGGTTTAGGGTTAGGTTTAGGGGTAGGTTTAATGTAAGGGTAAGGCTTAGGATTAGGGTTAGGGTAAGGGTTAGGGTTAGGGTTAGGATTAATGTTAGGTTTAGGTTTAGGGTTAGGGTAAGTGTTAGGGTTAGGGTTAGGGTTAGAATTAAGGTTAGGGTTAGGGTTAGGGTAAGGGTAAGGTTTAGGGTTAGGGTTAGGGTTAGGGTAAGGGGAAGGGTTAGGGTTAGGGTTAGGGTTAGGGTTTAGGGTTAGGGCTAGGGTTAGAGCTAGGGTTAGGGTAAGGGTAAGTTTTAGGTTTAGTGTTAGAGTTAGGGTTAAGGTAAGGGTAAGAGTTAGGGTTAGGTTTAGGGTTGGGTTTAAGGTTAGAGTTAGGGTTAGGATAATGGTAAAGGTGAGGGTTAGGGTTAGGGTTAGGGTTAGTGTTAGGCTTAGGGTTAGGGTTAGGCTTAGGGTAAAGGTAAGGGTTATGTTTAGGGTTACAGTTAGGGTTAAAGTTAGGGTAAGGGTAAGGGTTAGGGTTAACTTTAGGGTTAGGGTAAGGGTTAGGGTTAGGGTAAGGGTTAGGGTTAGGGTAAGGGTGAGGTTTAGGGTAAGGGTAAGAGTTAGGGTTAGGTTTAGGGTTGGGGTTTAGGTAAGGGTTAGGGTTAGGGTAAGGGTAAGGGTTAGGGTTAGGTTTAGGGTTAGGGGAGGGGTAAGGGTTAGGGTTAGGGTTAGGGGTTAGGGTTCGGGTTAGGGTTAGGGGAAGGATTAGGGTCAGGGTTACGGTTAGGGTTAGGTTTATGGTAAGGGTATGGGTTAGGGTTAGGCTTTGGGTTAGTGGGAAGGGTTAGGGTTAGGTTATGGTTAGGGTTGGGTTTAGGGTTAGGTTAAATGTTAGGGTTAGTGTTAGGTTTAGAAAAGGGTAGGTGTTAGGGTTAGGGTTAGGGTTAGTCTTAGGGCGAGGGTTTGGGTTAGGGTTAGGGTTAGGGTTAGGGTAAGGGTAAGGGTTAGGGAAGGGTAAGGGTTAGGTTAGGTTTATGGTAAGGGTAATGCTTAGGGTTAGGTTTAGGGGTAGGGTTTAGGTAAGGGTAAGGGTTAGGGTTAGGGTTAGGGCTAGGTTTATGGTTAGGGTTAGGGTAAGTGTAAGGGTTAGGGTTAGGTTTAGGGTTTGGGTTTAGGTAAGGGTTAGGGTAAGGGTAAGTGTTAGGGTTAGGGTAGGGGTTACGGTTAGGTTTAGGTTTACGGATAGGGTTAGGGTTAGAATTAGGGTAAGGATAAGGGTAAGTGTTAGGGTTAGGGTTAGGGTAAGGGTAAGGGTCAGGGTTAGGTTTAGGGTTAGGGTAAGAGTTAGGGTTAGGGTTACGATTAGGGTTAGGTTTATGGTTATGTTTAGGGTTAGGATAAGAGTATGTGTTAGGGTTAGGGTTAGGGTTAGGGTTAGGTTTAGGATTAGGATTTGTGTTAGGTTTAGGGTTACGGTTAGGGTTTGGGTAAGGGTATGGGTTAGCGTTAGGGTTAGGGTTAGGGTTAGGGTTAATGTTAGGGTTAGGATTAGGGTCAGGGTTAGGGTAAGGGTTTGGGTAAGGGTTAGGGATAGGGTTAGGGTTAGGATTACCATTAAGTTTAGGGTTAGGGTTAGGTTAAGAGTAAGTTTTAGGGTTAGGTTTATGGTTAGGGTTGTGGTTAGGGTTAGAGTAAGGATAAGGGTTAGGGTTAGGTTATGGTGAGGTTAGGGTTAGGGTAAGGGTTAGGGTTAGGGTTAGGGTAAGGTTTAGGGTTAGGGTTAGGGTAAAGGTAAGTGTTAGGGTTAGGGATAGGGTAGGGTTAGGGTTAGGGTTAGGGTTAGTGTTAGGGTTAGGGGTAAGGTAAGGCTTAGGGTAAGGGTAAGGTTTACGGTTAGGGTTAGGGTATTGGTAATTGTTAGGGTTAGGGTTAGGGTAGGGTAAGGGTTACGGTTAGGTTCAGGGTAAGGTTAGCATGAGGGTAAGGGTAAGGGTTAGTGTTAGGGTTAGGGTAAGGGTAAGGGATAGGGTTAGGGTTAGGGTTAGGGTTAAGGTTAGGGTTAGTGTTAGGGTTAGGGTTAGTGTAAGGTAAGGGTTAGGGTTATGGTTACGGTTAAGGTTAGAGTTAGGGTTAGGGTTAGGGTAAGGGTTAGGGTTAGGGTTAGGGTAAGGGTTAGGTTTAGGTTTAGGGTTAGCATTAAGGTTAGGGTTAGGGATAGGGTAAGGGTAAGGGTTAAGTTAGGGTTAAGTTTAGGGTTAGGGGTTAGGGTTAGGGTTAGGGTTACGGTTCGGTTTAGGGTTAGGGTTAGGGTAAGGGTTAGAGTTAGGGGTTAGCTTTAGTGTTAGGGTTAGGGTTAGGGTAAGTTTAGGGTTAGGGTTAGCGTTAGGGTTAGGGTAAGGGTTAGGGTTAGGATTAGGTTTAAGGTTAGGGTTAGGGTAAGTGTCAGGGTTAGGGTTATGTTTAGGGTTAAGGTTAGGGTTAGGGGTTAGGGTTAGGGTTAGTTTTAGGGTTAGGGTAAGGGTTAGGGTTAGTGTTAGGTTTAGATAAGGGTAAGTGTTAGGGTTACGGTTAGGGTTCTTTTTAGGGTTAGGGTTAGTCTTAGGGTTAGGGTTAGGGTTAGGGTTATAGAAAGGGTAAGGGTCAGGTTTAGGGTTAGGGTAAGGTTTAGGGATAGTCTTAGGGTTAGGGTAAGGGTTAAGGTTAGGGTTAGGGTTAGCATTGAGGTAAGGGTTAGAGTTAGGGTAAGGGTAAGGGTTAGGGTTAGGGTTAAAGTTAGGGTTAGGGGATAGGGTTAGGGTTAGGGTTACGGTTAGGTTTAGTGTTAGGGATAGGTTTAGGGTTATGGTTAGGGTAAGGGTTAGGTTTAAGGTTAGGGTTAGCATTGAAGTAAGGTTTCGGGTTAGCGTAAGGCTAAGGGTTAGGGTTAGGGTTAAGGTTAGGGTTAGGGGTAAGGGTTAGGGTTTGGGTTACGGTTAGGTTTAGGGTAAGGGTAAGGGTTAGGTTTAGGGTTAGGGTTAGGGTTAGGATTAGGTTTAGGGTTAAGGTTAGGGTAAGGGTAAGGGTTAGGGTTAGGTTAGAGTTAGGGTAAGGTTTAGGGTTAGGGTTAGGTTTAGGGTTAGGGTAAGGGTAAGGGTTAGGGTTAGGTTTAGGGTTAGGGGTTAGTTTTAGGGTTAGGGTTAGGGTTAGGTAAGTTTTAGGGTTAGGGTTAGCGTTAGGGTTAGGGTAAGGGTTAGGGTTAGGATTAGTGTTAGGGTTAGGGTAAGGATTAAGGTTAGGGTTAGGGTTAGGGTAAGGGTTATGGTTCGGGTTATGGTAAGAGAAAGGGATAGGGTTAGGTTCGGTTTAGGGTTAAGGTTAGTTTGTGGGTAAGGTTTAGGGTAAGGGTTAGGTTTAGGGTTAGGGTTAGGGTTTAGGGTTAGGGTTAGGGTTAGATCTAGGGTTAGGGTAAGAGTAAGGTTTAGTGTTAGGGTTAGAGTTAGAGTTAAGTTAAGGGTAAGGGTTAGGGTTAGGGTTAGGTTTACGGTAAGGTTTAGGGTTAGGTTTAGGGTAAGGGTAAGGTTTTGGGTTAGGTTTAGGTTAAGAATTAGGGTTAGGGTAAGGGTTAGGGTTAGGTTTAGGTTTGGGTTTAGTGTTAAGGTTAGGGTAAAGTTAAGGGTTAGGTTTAGGGTTAGGTTTAGGGTTAGGGTTAGGGTTAGGGTTATGGTAAGGGTTAGGGTAAGGTTTAGGTTTAGGGTTAGGGTTAAGTTTAGTTTTAGGTTTAGGGTAAGGGTAAGGGTTAGGGATAGGGTTAGGGTTAGGTTTAGGGTTAGGGTGAGGGTGAGGGTTAGGTTTAGGGTAAGGATAAGGTTTAGGGTTAGAGTTAGGTTTAGGGTTAGGGTAAAGGTAAGGGTTAGGGTTAGGTTTAGGGTTATGGAAAGGGTAAGGTAAGGGTTAGGGTTAGGTTTATGGTAAGGATAAGGTTTAGGGTTAGGGTTAGGGTAAGTTTAAGGGTTTGGGTTAGGGTTAGGGTTAGGGTAAGGTTTAGGGATAATCTTAGGGTTAGGGTAAGGATTAGGGTTAGGGTTAGGGTTAGCATTAATGTTAGGGTTAGGTTTAGGGTAAGCGTAAGGTTTGGGGTTAAGGTTAGGGTTAGGGTAAGGGTAAGAGTTAGGGTTAGGGTTAGGGTTAGGTTTAGGGTTAGGGTTAGGGTAAGGGCAAGGTTTAGGGTTAGGGTTAGGGTTAGGGTAAGGAGTAGGGTTAGGGTAAGAGTAAGGTTTAAGGTTAGGTTTATGGTTAGGGTTAGGGTTAGAGAAAGGGTAAGGGTTAGGGTTAGGATTAGGGTTAGGGTAAGGATTAGGGTTAGGGTTAGGGTTAGGGTAAGGGTTAGGGTTAGGGTTAGGGTTAGCATTAAGTTTATGGTTAGGGTTAGGGTAAGGGAAAGGGTTAGGTTTAGGTTTAGGGTTAGGATTAGGGTAAGGGCAAGGTTTAGGGTTAGGGTTAGGGTAAGGGTTAGGGTTAGGGTTAGGGTTACAGTTAGGGTTAGGGTTAGGGTTAGGGTAAGGGTTAGGGTTAGGGATAGGGTAAGTGTTAGGGTTAGGTTTAGGGTTAGGGTTAGGGTAAGGGTAAGGGTTAGGGTTAGGTTTAGGGTTAGGGTTAGGGTTAGGGCAAGGTTTAGGGTAAGGGTTAGGGTTAGGGTAAGGGTTAGGGTAAGGGTTAGGGTTAGGGTTACGTTTAGGGTTAGGGTTAGGGTTAAGGTAAGGGTTAGGGTTAGGGATAGGGTTAGTGTTAGGGTTGGGTTTAGGGTTAGTGTTAGGGTAAGGGTAAGGGTTAGGGTTAGGGTTAGGTTTAGAGTTAGGGTAAGGGTAAGGGTTAGGATTAAGTTTAGGGTTAGGATTAAGTTTAGCGTTAGGGTAATGTTTAGGGTTAGGGTAAGGTTAGGGTTAGGTTTAGGTTTAGGTTTAGGGTAAGGGTAAGAGTTACGGTTAGGTTTAGGGTTGGGGTTGAGTTTATTGTTAGGTTTAGGATTAGGGTTAGGGTAAGGGTAAGGTTTAGAGTTAGGGTGATGGTTAGGGTTAGGGTTAGGGGTTAGGGTTCGGGTGAGAGTTAGGGTTAGGGTAAGTTTTAGGGTCAGGGTTAGGGTTAGTGTTAGGTTTATGGTAAGGGTATGGGTTAGGGTTAGGGTTAGGGTTAGGGGTAAGGGTTAGGATGAGGGTAAGGATTAGGGTTATGGTTAAGGTTAGGGGTTACTGTTTGGGTAAGGGTAAGGGTTAGGATTAGGGTTAGGGGTTAGGGTAAGTGTTAGGATTAGGGTTAGTGTTAGGTTTAGGGTTAAGGTAAATGTAAGTGTTAGGGTTACGTTTAGGGTTAGGTTTAGGGATAGGGTAAGGGTTAGGTTAGGTTTAGGGTAAGGGTAAGGTTTAGGGTTAGGTTTAGGGGTAGGTTTAATGTAAGGGTAAGGCTTAGGATTAGGGTTAGGGTAAGGGTTAGGGTTAGGGTTAGGATTAATGTTAGGTTTAGGTTTAGGGTTAGGGTAAGTGTTAGGGTTAGGGTTAGGGTTAGAATTAAGGTTAGGGTTAGGGTTAGGGTAAGGGTAAGGGTTAGGATTAGGGTTAAGGTTAGGGTTAGGGGATGGGGTTAGGGTTAGGGTTACGGTTAGGTTTAGTGTTAGGGTTAGGTTTAGGGTTATGGTTAGGGTAAGGATTAGGTTTAGGGTTAGGGTTAGCATTGAGGTAAGGGTTAGGGTTAGGGTAAGGGTAAGGGTTAGGGTTAGGGTTAAGGTTAGGGTTAGGGGTTAGGGTTAGGGTTTGGGTTACGGTTAGGTTTAGGGTTAGGTTTAGGGTAAGGGTAAGGGTTAGGTTTAGGGTTAGGGTTAGGATTAGGTTTAGGGTTAAGGTTAGGGTTAGGGTTAGGGTTAGGGTTAGGGTTAGGGTTAGGGTTTAGGGTTAGGGTTAGATCTAGGGTTAGGGTAAGGGTAAGGTTTAGGGTTAGGGTGAGAGTTAGAGTTAAGGTAAGGGTAAGGGTTAGGGTTAGGCTTAGGGTTAGGTTTACGGTAAGGGTTAGGGTTAGTTTTTGGGTAAGAGTAAGTTTTAGGGTGAGGTTTAGGTTAAGAGTTAGGGTTAGGGTAAGGGTTAGGGTTAGGTTTAGGGTTGGGTTTAGTGTGAAGGTTAGGGTAAGGTTAAGGGTTAGGTTAAGGGTTAGGGTTAGGGTTAGGGTTAGGGTTATGGTAAGGGTAAGGGTTAGGGTAAGGGTTAGGGTTAGGGTTAGGTTTAGAGTTAGGGTAAGGGTAAGGGTTAGGTTTAGGGTTAGGGATAGGTTTAGGTTTAGGTTTAGGGTTAGGGTTAGTGTAAGGGTAAGGGTTAGGGTTAAGTTTAGGGTTAGGGTTAGGGTGAGGGTAAGGGTTAGGGTGAGGGTAAGGGTTAGGGTTAGGGTTTGGGTTAGGTTTAGGGTTAGAATTAGTGGAAGGGTAACGGTTAGGATTCTTTTAGGGTTGTGATTATGGATAGGGTTAGGGTAAGTGTTAGGGTTAAGGTTGGGGTTAGGGTTAGGATTAGGGTAAGGGTAAGGGTTAGGGTGAGTGTTAGCGTAAGGGTTAGGGTTATTGTTAGGGTTAGGGTTAGGGTTAGGGTTATGGTAAGGGTAAGGGTTAGGGTAAGGGTTAGGGGTAGGGGTAGGTTTAGAGTTAGGGTAAGTGTAAGGGTTAGGGTTAGGGTTAGGGATAGGTTTAGGTTTAGGGTTAGGGTTAGGGTTAGTGTAAGGGTAAGGGTTAGGGTTAAGTTTAGGGTTAGGGTTAGGGTGAGGGTAAGGGTTAGGGTGAGGGTAAGGGTTAGGGTTAGGGTTTGGGTTAGGTTTAGAGTTAGAATTAGTGGAATGGTAAGGGTTAGGATTCTTTTAGGGTTGGGATTATGGTTAGGGTTAGGGTAAGTGTTAGGGTTAAGGTTGGGGTTAGGGTTAGGATTAGGGTAAGGGTAAGGGTTAGGGTGAGTGTTAGCGTAAGGGTTAGGGTTATTGTTAGGGTTAGGGTTAGGGTTAGGGTTAGTTTTAGGTTTAGGGTTGGGGTTAAGGTTAAGGTAAGGGTTAGGGTAAGGGTAAGGGTTAGGGTTAGGTTTAGGTTTAGGGTAACAGTTAGGTTTAGGGTTAGGGTAAGAGTTAGGTTTAGGGTTATGTATAGGGTTAGGGTTAGGGTTAGTTTTAGGTTTAGGGTTGAGGTTAAGGTTAGGTTTCAGGGTAAGGGTAAGGGTGAGGGTTAGGGTTAAAGTAAGGGTAAGGGTTAGGGGTAGGGTTAGGGTTAGGGTAAGGGTAAGGGTTAGCGTTAGGGTTAGGATTAGGGTAAGGGTAAGGGTTAGTGTTAGGGTAAGTGTTAGGTTTAGGGTTAGGGTTAGGTTTAGAGTTATGGTTAGGGTAAGGGTAAGGGTTAGTGTTAGGGTTAGTGTTAGGTTTAGGGTTGAGGTTAAGTTTAGGGTTAGGGTTTGGGTAAGGGTAAGGGTTAGTGTTATGTTTAGGTTTAGGGTAAGAGTTAGGGTTAGGGATAAGATTAGGGTTAGGTTTATGGTTATGGTTATGGTTAGGGTAAGACTATGTATTAGGGTTAGGGTTAGGGTTAGGTTTATGGTTAGGGTTAGGGTTAGGTTAGGGTAAGGGTAAGTGTTAGGGTTAGGGTTAGGGTAGGGTAAGGATTAGGGTTAGGTTCAGGGTAAGGTTAGCGTGAGGGTAAGGGTAAGGGTTAGTGCTAGGGTTAGGGTAATGGTAATGGTTAGAGTTATGGTTAGGGTTAGGGTGAAGGTTAGGGTTAGGGTTAGGGTAAGGGTAAGGGCAAGTGTTAGTGTTAAGGTTAGGGTTAGGGTTAGGATTAGGGTTAGGTTAAGGGTAAGGTTAAGGATAAGGGTTAGGGTTAGGTTTAGGGTAAGGGTTAGGTACAGGGTTAGGGTTAGTGGTTAGGGTCAGTGTTAGGGTTAGGGTTAGGTTTAGGGTTAGGGTTAGGTTAAGGGTAAGGGTTAGGGTGAGGGTTCGTGTTAGGTTTAGGATTAGGGTTAGGGTAAGGGTAAGGGTTAGGGTTAGGTTTAGAGCTAGGGTTAGGGTTAATGTTAGTGTTAGGGTTAGGTTTAGGGTTAAGTTTAAGGTTAGGGTAAGGGTAAGTGTTAGGGTTAGGGTTAGGGTTTTGTAAGGGTAAGGGTTAGGGTTAGGGTTAGGGTGAGGGGATAGTGTTAGGGTTAATGTTAGGGTTAGGGTTAGGGTTAGTGTTAGGGTTAGCGTTAAGGAAAGGGTAAGGGTTAGGGTAAGGGTTAGGGTTAGGGTCAGGGTTAATGTTAGTGTTAGGGTTTGGGTTAGGTTAAGTAAAGGGTAAGGGTTAGGGTAAGGGTTAGGTTTAGGGTTAGGGTTAGGGATAGGTTTAGGGTTGGGGTTAGGGTTAGGGTTAGTGTAAGGGTAAGGGTTAGGGTTAAGTTTAGGGTTAGGGTTAGGGTTAGGGTAAGGGTTAGGGTGAGGGTAAGGGTTAGGGTTAGGGTTTGGGTTAGGTTTAGGATTAGGGTAAGGGTAGGGGTTAGGGTGAGTGTTAGCTTAATGGTTAGGGTTATTGTTAGGGTTAGGGTTAGGGTTAGGGTTAGGGTTAGGGTTAGGGGAAGAGTTAGGGTTAGGGATACGATTAGGTTTAGGTTTATGGTTATGGTTAGGGTTAGGGTAAGACTATGTATTAGGGTTAGGGTTAGGGTTAGGGTTAGGTTTATGGTTAGGCTTAGGGTTAGGTTTAGGGTTAGGTTTAGGGTTAAGTTTAGGGTTAGGGTAAGGGTAAGTGTTAGGGTTAGTGTTAGGGTTAGGGTTGGGGTAAGGGTAAGGGTTAGGGTTAGGGTTAGGTTTAGGTGTTAGGGTTAGGGTTAGGGTTAGGTTTAGGGTTACGTTTAGGGTTAGGGTAAGGATATGGGTTAGCGTTAGGGTTAGGGTTAGGGTTAGGGTTAATGTTATGGTTAGGGTTAGGGTCAGGGTTAGGGAAAGTTTAGAGTAAGGCTTAGGGATAGGGTTAGGGTTAGGGTTACCATTAAGTTTAGGGTTAGGGTTAGGTTAAGAGTAAGTTTTAGGGGTAGGTTTATGGTTAGGGTTGTGGTTAGGGTTAGGGTAAGTATAAGGGTTAGGGTTAGGTTATGGTGAGGTTAGGGTTAGGGTAAGGGTTAGGGTTAGGGTTAGGGTAAGGTTTAGGGTTAGGGTTAGGGTAAAGGTAAATGTTAGGGTTAGGGATAGGGTAGGGTTAGGGTTAGGGTTAGGGTTAGTGTTAGGGTTAGGGTTAAGCTTAGGGTTAGGGTAAGGGTAAAGTTTAGGTTTAGGGTTAGGATAAGGGTAAGTGTTAGGGTTAGGGTTAGGGTAGGGTAAGGATTAGGGTTAGGTTCAGGGTAAGGTTAGCGTGAGGGTAAGGATAAGGGTTAGTGTTAGGGTTAGGGTAAGGGTAATGGTTAGAGTTATGGTTAGGGTTAGGGTGAAGTTTAGGGTTAGGGTTAGGGTAAGGGTAAGTGTTAGTGTTAAGGTTAGGGTTAGGGTTAGGATTAGGGTTAGGGTAAGGGTACGGTTAAGGGTAAGGTTTAGGGTTAGGATTAGGGTAAGGGTTAGGTGTAGGGTTAGGGTTAGTGGTTAGGGTCAGTGTTAGGGTTAGAGTTAGGTTTAGGGTTAGGGTTAGGTTAAGGGTAAGGGTTAGGGTGAGGGTTCGTGTTAGGTTTAGGATTAGGGTTAGGGTAAGGGTAAGGGTTAGGGTTAGGTTTAGAGCTAGGGTTAGGGTTAATTAATGTTAGTGTTAGGGTTAGGTTTAGGGTTAAGTTTAAGGTTAGGGTAAGGGTAAGTGTTAGGGTTAGGGTTAGGGTTTTGTAAGGGTAAGGGTTAGGGTTAGGGTTAGGTTTAGGGGATAGGGTTAGGGTTAATGTTAGGATTAGGGTTAGGGTTAGTGTTAGGGTTAGGGTTAAGGAAAGGGTAAGGGTTAGGGTAAGGGTTAGGGTTAGGGTCAGGATTAATGTTAGGGTTAGGGTTTGGGTTTGGGTTAAGTAAAGGGTAAGGGTTAGGGTAAGGGTTAGGGTCAGGGTTAGGGTAAGGATTAGGGTTAGGGTTAGGTTTAGGGTATGGTTTAGGTTTAGGTTTAGGGGTAGGGTTAACATTAAGGTTAGGGTTAGGGTTAGGGTGAGGGTTAAGGTTAGGGTTAGGGTTAGGTTTAGTTTTAGGTATAGGGTTGGGGTTAAGGTTAGTGTTAGGGTTAGGGTAAGGTTTCGGGTTAGGGTTAGGGTAAAGGTAAGTGTTAGGGTTAGGGATAGGGTAGGGTTAGCGTTAGGGTTAGGGATATGGTTAGCATAAGGTTTAGGGTTAGGGTTAGGGTTAGTTTAAGTCTATGTGTTAGGGTTAGGGTTAGGGTTAGGGTAACGTTAAGGGCGAGGGTTAGGGTTAAGGTAAGGGTAAGGGTTAGGGTTAGAGTTAGGGTTAGAGTATGGGTAAGGGTTAGGGTTAGGGTTAGGGTAGGTGTTAGGTTGAGGGTTAGGGTTAGGTTTAGGGTTATGTTTAGGGTAAGGGTAAGGGTTAGTGTTAGGGTTAGTGTTAGGTTTATTGTTGAGGTTAAGTTTAGGGTTAAGGTTAGAGTAAGGGTAAGGTTTAGGGTTAGGTTTAGGGTTAGAATAAAAGTTAGGGTTAAGGTTACGATTAGGGTTAGGTGTATGGTTAGGGTTAGGGTTAGTGTAAGACTATGTGTTAGGGTTAGTGTTAGGGTTAGGGTTAGGTTAGGGTTAGGGTTAGGGTTAGGTTTAGGGTTAGGGTTAGGGTTAGGGTAAGGGTAAGGGTTAGGTTTAGGGTTAGGTTTAAGGTTAGGGTTAAGGGTTAGGGTTAAGGTTAGGGTTAGGTTTAGGGATATGGTAACTGTAAGGGTTAGGGTTAGGTTTAGGATTAGGAATAGGGTTAGGGTAATGGTTAGGGTTAGGGTAACGGTTAGGGATAGTGTTAGGGTTAGGGTGAGCGTTAGGGTTAGGGTTAGGGTTAGGTTTAGGGTTAGGTTTAGGGTTATGGTTAAGGGTTAGGGTTAAGGTTAGGGTTAGGATTAGGGACATGGTAACTGTAAGGGTTAGGGTTAGGTTTAGGATTAGGGATAGGGTTAGGGTAAGGGTTAGGGTTAGGGTAAAGGTGAGGGATAGGGTTAGGGTTAGGGTGAGGGTTAGGGTTAGGGTTAGGGTTAGGTTTAGGGTTAGGTTTAGGGTTGGGGTTAAGGTAAGGGTTAGGGTTAGGGATAAGGGTTAGGGTTAGGGTTAGGTTTAGGGTTATCATTAAGGTTAGGGTTAGGTTTAGGGTTAGGGTTAGGGTTAGGGTAAGAGTAAGGGTTAGGTTAGGGTTAGTGTTACGGTTAGGAATTACGGTAAGGGTTAGGGTTAGGGTAGGGTAGGTGTTAGGGTTAGGTAGGGTTAGGGTTAGTGTTAGGGTTAGAGTTAGGTAAGGGTTAGGGTTAGGGTAAGGGTTAGGGTTAGGTTTGGATTAGGGTTAGGTTTAGGTAAGTTTTAGGGTTAGGGTTAGGGTTAGGATTAGGTTTTGGATTAGGGTTAGGTTTAGGGTAAGGGTTAGGGTTAGGGTCAGGGTTCGGGTTAGGGTAAGGGTTAGGGTTAGGTTTAGGGTTAGGGTTAGGGTAAGGGTACTTTTCAGGGTTAGGGTTAGGTTTAGGTTTAGGTTTAGGGTTAGGTTTAGGGTAAGGGTAAGGGTTAGGGTTAGGGTTAGGGTTAGGGTTATGTTTAGGGTTAGATTTAGGATTAGGGTTAGGGTTAGGGTAAGGGTAAGTGTTAGGGATAGCGTTAGGCTTAGGTAAAGGGTAAGGTTTAGGGTTAGTGTTAGGGTTAGTGTTAGCATTAATGTTAGGGTTAGGGTTAGGGTTAGGGTAAGGATTAAGGTTAGGGTTAGGGTTAGGGTAAGTGTTAGGGTTAGGGCTAGGGTTAGGGTTAGCATTAAGTTTAGGGTTAGGTTTAGGGTAAGGGTAAGGGTTAGGGTTAGGGTTAGGGGTAGGGTTAGGGTTAGGTTTAGGGTTAGGGTTAGGTAAGGGTTAGGGTTAGGGTTAGGGTTTGGGTAAGGGAAAGGTTTGGGTTAGGTTTAGGGTTAGGCTTAGGGAAAGGGTAAAGTTTAGGGTTAGGATTAGGGTTAGGGTAAGGGTTAAGGTTAGGGTTAGGGTTAGCATTAAGTTTAGGGTTAGGGTTAGGGTAAGGGAAAGGGTTAGGGTTAGGGTTAGGGTTAGGGTTAGGTTTAGGGTAAAGGTAAGGGTTTGGGTTAGTGTTAGGGGTAGGGTAATGGTTAGGGTTAGGGTTAGAGTTAGGTTTAGGGTTATTGTTAGGGTAAGGGTAAGGGTTAGGGTTAGGGTTAGGTTTAGGGTTAGGGTAATGGTTAGGGTTAGGATTAGGGTAAAGTTTAGGGTTAGGGTTAGGGTTAGGTTTAGGGGTAGGGTTAGGGTAAGGGAAAAGGTTAGGGTTAGGGTTAGGGTTAGGTTTAGAGTTAAGGTAAGGGTTTGGGTTAGGGTTAGGATTAGGGATAGGGTAAGGGTTAGGGTTAGGGTTAGGGTTAGGTTTATGGTTAGGGTTAGGGTAAGGGTAAGGTTTAGGGTTAGGGTTAGGTTTAGGGTTGGGGTTAAGGTTAGGGTTAGGGTTAGGGTAAAGGTAAGGTTTAGGGTTAGGGTTAGGGTTAGGGCAAGGTTAGGGTTAGGATTAGGGTTAGGGTGAGCATTAGGGTTAGGGTTAGGGTTAGGGGTTAGGGTTAGGGTAGGGTTGGGGAAAGGGTTAGGGTTAGGGTTAGGGTTAGGTAAGGGTAAGTGTTAGGGTTAGGGTTAGTGTTAGGGTTAGGGTTTAGGATTAGCGTTAGGGCTAGGGTAAGGGTAAGGGTTAGGGTTAGGGTTAGGGTTTAGGGTTAGGGTTAGGGTAAGGTTAGGGTTAGGGTTAGGGTTAGGGTAAGGTTAGGGATAGGGTTAGGGTTAGAGTTAGGTTTAGGGTCATTGTTAGGGTAAGGGTAAGGGTTAGGGTTAGGGTGAGGGTTAGGTTTAGGGTTAGGGTAAGGGTTAGGGTTAGGGTTAGGATTAGGGTAAGGGTAAGGGTTAGAGTTAGGGTTAGGGTTAGGGTTAGGGGTTAGGGTTAGGGTTAGGTTTAGTGTTAGGTTAAGGGTTAGGGTTAGGGTAAGGGTTAGGTAAGGGTAAGTGTTAGGGTAAGGGTTAGGGTTAGGGTTAGTGTTTAGGATTAGGGTTAGGGTTAGGGGAAGGGTTATGGTAAGGGTAAGTGTGAGGGTTAGGTTTAGGGTTAGGGTTAGGGTTAGTGTTTAGGATTAGGGTTAGGGTTAGGGGAAGGGTTAGGGGAAGGGTAAGTGTTAGGGTTAGGTTTAGAGTTAGGGTTAGGGTTAGGGTTAGGGTAAGGGTTAGGGTTAGGGTAAAGGTTAGGTTTAGGTGTAGGTTTAGGTTTAGGGTTATGGTTAGGGTAAGGGTTAAGGTTAGGGTTAGGTTAAGGCTTAGGGTTAGGGTTGGGATTAGGGTAGGGATAAGGGTTAGAGTTAGGGTTAGGGTTAGGGTTAGGGGTTAGGCTTAGGGTTAGGGTTAGGGTAAGGTTTAGGGTTAGGTTTAGGGTTAGAGTAAGGGTAAGGGTTAGGGTTAGGGCTAGGGTTAGGGTTAGGGTTAGCATTAAGTTTTGGGTTAGGGTTAGGGTTAGGGTTAGGGTAAGGATTAGGGTTATGGTTAGGGTTAGGGTAAGTGTTAGGGTTAGGGCTAGGGTTAGGTTTAGCATTAAGTTTAGGGTTAGTTTAGGGTAAGGGTAAGGGTTAGGATTAGGGGTAGGGTTAGGGTTAGGTTTAGGGTTAGAGTTAGGTAAGGGCAAGAGTTAGGGTTAGTGTTAGTTTTAGGGTTAGGGTGAGGGTAAGGGTTAGGGTTAGGGATAGGTGTTATGGTTAGGGTTAGGTTTAGCATTAAGTTTAGGTTTAGGGTTAGGGTTAGGTTAAGGGTAAGGGTTAGGGTTATGGTAAGTGTTAGGGTTAGGGTTAGATGTTAGGGTTAGTGTTAGGGATAGAGTTAGGGTAAGGGTTAGGGTTAGGGTAAGCGTAAGGGTTAGGGTTAGGTTTAGGGTTTGGGTAAGGGTTAGGGTTCGGGGTTAGGGTTAGGGTTACTGTTTGATTTAGGGTTAGGGTAAGGGTAAGGTTTAGGATTAGGTTTAGGTTTAGGGGTTATGGTTTGGGTTAGGGTTAGGGTTAAGGTATGGGTAAGTGTTAGGGTTAGGGTTAGGGTTAGGGTAAGCGTTATGCTTAGTTTTAGGTAAGAGTAAGGTTTAGGGTTAGGGTTAGGATTAGGGTTCGGTGTAGGGTAAGGGTGAGTGTTAGGGTTAGGGTTAGGGTTAGTTATGGGTTTAGGGTTAAGATCAGGCTAAGGGTTAGGGTTAGGGTTAGGTTCAGGGTTAGGGTTACGGTTAGGGTTAGTGTAAAGGTAAGTTTAGGGTTAAGATTAGGTTTAGATACAGGGTTAGGGTTAGGGTTAGGGTAAGGGTTAGCGTTAGGGTAAGGGTTAGGTTTAGGTTTAGGTTTA
>NW_028327474.1:92378-97378 GCF_031878675.1 Megascapheus bottae | reverse complement strand
GGTAAGGGTAAGTGTTAGGGATAGCGTTAGGCTTAGGTAAAGGGTAAGGTTTAGGGTTAGTGTTAGGGTTAGGGTTAGCATTAATGTTAGGGTTAGGGTTAGGGTTAGGGTAAGGATTAAGGTTAGGGTTAGGGTTAGGGTAAGTGTTAGGGTTAGGGCTAGGGTTAGGGTTAGCATTAAGTTTAGGGTTAGGTTTAGGGTAAGGGTAAGGGTTAGGGTTAGGGTTAGGGGTAGGGTTAGGGTTAGGTTTAGGGTTAGGGTTAGGTAAGGGTAAGGGGTAGGGTTAGTGGTAGTTTTAGGGTTAGGGTGAGGGCAAGGGTTAGGGTTAGTGATAGGTGTTAGGGTTAGGGTTAGGGTTAGAGTTAGCATTAAGTTGAGGGTTAGGGTTAGGGTTAGGGTTAGGGTTAGGGTAAGGGTAAGGGTTAGGGTTAGGGTAAGGTTTAGGGTTAGGGTTAGATGTTAGGTTTAGTGTTAGGGTTAGAGTTTGGGTTGGGGTTAAGTTTGGGTAAGCGTAATGGTTAGGGTAAGGATTAGGTTTAGGGTAAGGGTTAGGGTTAAGGGTTAGGGTTAGGGTTAGGGTTAGGGTTAGGGTTAGGTTCAGGGTTAGGGTTACGGTTAGGGTTAGGGTAAGGGTAAGTTTAAGGTTAAGATTAGGTTTAGAGTTAGGGTTAGGGTTAGGGTTAGGGTAAGGGTTAGGGTTAGGGTAAAGGTTAAGTTTAGGTTTAGGTTTAGGTTTAGGGTTATGGTTATGGTAAGGGTTAGGGTTAGGGTAAGGGTTAGGGTTAGGGTTGGGATTAGGGTAGGGGTAAAGGTTAGAGTTAGGGTTAGGGTTAGGGTTAGGGGTTAGGCTTAGGGTTAGGGTTAGGGTAAGGTTTAGGGTTAGGGTTAGGGTTAGGGTAAGGGTAAGGATTAGGGTTAGGGTTAGGGCTAGGATTAGGGTTAGGGTTAGGGTAAGAGAAAGTTTTAGGGTTCGGGTTCGGGTTTGTTTTGAAGTTAGGATAAGGGTTAGGGTTAGGCTTAGGGTTAGGGGTTAGGGTTAGGGTTAGGGTAAGGGTAAGTGTTACGGTTAGGGGTAGGGTTAGGGTTAGGGATAGGGTTAGTGTTAGGGTAAATGTTAGGGTTAGGGTTAGGGTTAGAGTTAGGGTAAGGTAAGGGTTAGGGTTAAGGTTAGGTTTAGGGTTAGGGATAGGGTTAGGGATAGAGTTAGGGTTTCGGTTAGGGTTACGGTTAGGGTTAGGGATACGGTTAGTGTTAGGGTAAATGTTAGGGTTAAGGTTAGGTTTAGGGTAAGGGTTAGGTTAGGGTTAGGGTTAGGGTTACGGTAAGGGTTAGGGATAGAGTTAGGGTTTCGGTTAGGGTTAGGGTTAGGGTAAGGGTTAGGGTTAGGGTTACGGTTAGGGTAAGGTTATGGTTAGGGTAAAGGTTAGGGTTAGGGTTAGGGTGAGGGTTAGGGTAAGGGTTAGGTTTAGGGTTAGTGTTAGCATTAAGGTTAGGGTTAGGGTTAGCGTAAGGGTTAGGGTTAAGTTTAGGGTTAGGGTTAGCATTAATTTTAGGGTTAGGTTTTGAGTAAGGGTAAGGGTTAGGGTTAGGGTTTGGGTTAGGACTAGGGGTTAGCTTTAAGATTAGGGTTTGGTTTAGTTTTAGGGTTAGTGTTAGGGTAAGGGTAAGGGTAAGGGTAAGGATAAGGGTTAGGGTTAGGGTTAGATTTAGGTTTAGGTTTAGGGTTAGGGTTAGGTTTAGTTTTAGGGTTAGGGTTAGGGTGAGGGTAAGGGTAAGGGTTACAGTTAGGGTTAGGTTTAGGGTAAGGGAAAGGGTAAGGGTTAGGGTTAGGGTTATGGTTAGGTTTAGGGTAAGGGTTAGGGTTAGGGTTAGGGTTAGGTTCAGGGTTAGCATTAATGTTATATTTAAGTTTAGGGTAAGGGTAAGGTTTAGGGTTAGGGTTAGAATTAGGATTAGGGTTAGGGGTAGGGTTAGGTTAGGTTTAGGGTTAGGGTTAGGGTGAGGGTAATGGTTAAGGTTAGAGTTAGTGTTAGGGTTAGGGTTAGGGTAAGGTTTAGGGTTAGGGATAGGTTAAGTGTTAGGGTTAGGGTTAGGTGTTAGGTTTAGGGTTAGGGTCAGAGTTAGGGTAAGGGATATGGTTAGGGTAAGGGTAAGGGTTAAGGTTAGGGTTAGGGTTAGGGTTAGGGATAGGGATAGAGGATAGGGTTATGGTTAGGGTTAGGGTTATTATTAAGGTTACGTTTAGGGTTAGGTAAGGGTAGGGGTTGGGGTTAGGGTTATTGTTAGGGTTAGGGTTAGGGTAAGGGTTAGGGTTAGGTTTAGGGTAAGCTTTAGGGTTAGGGTTAGGGGTTAGGGTTAGGTTAGGGTTAGGGTAACGTTTAGGGTTAGGGTTAGTGTTAGGGTTAGGGTAAGCGTTAGTGTTAGTTTTAGGTAGACTAAGGTTAGGGTTAGGGTTAGGATTAGGGTTCATTGTAGGGTAAGGGTAAGTGTTAGGGTTAGGGTTTATGTTTGGGTTTAGGGTTAAGATAAGTGTAAGGGTTAGGGTTAGGGTTAGGTTCAGGGTTAGGGTTATGGTTAGGGTTACGGTAAGGTTAAGTTTAGGGTTAAGGTTAGGTTTAGGGTTAGGGTTTGGGATAGGTTTAGGGTAAGGGTTAGGGTTAGGGTAAGGGTTAGGTTTAGGGTTAGGGTAAGGGTTAGGGTTAGGGTTGGGATTAGGGATGGGGTAAGGGTTAGAGTTAGGGTTAGGGTTAGTGTTAGGGGTTAGGGTTAGGGTTAGGGTTAGGGTAAGGTTTAGGGTTAGGGTTAGGGTTAGGGTAAGAGTAAGGTTTAGGGTTAGGGTTAGGGTTAGGTTTAAGGTTACGCATAGGGTTAGGGTAAGGGAAAGTGTTAGGGTTAGGGTTAGGGTTTGTTTTGAAGTTAGATAAGGGTAAATGATAGGGTAGGCTTAGGGTTAGAGGTTAGGGTTAGGGTAAGGGTTAGGGTTAGGGTTAGGGTTAGGGTTAGTGTTAGGGTAAAGCTTAGGGTTAGGGTTAGGGTTTTGGTTAGTGTAAGGTAAGGGTTAGGTTAGGGTTAGGGTTAGGGTAAGGGTTAGGTTCGAGTTAGGGTAAGGGTTAAGGTTAGGGTTAGGGTTAGGGACAGGGAAAGGGTAAGGGTTACGGTTAGGGTTAGGGTTATTCTAAGGATTAGGTTAGGGTTAGGCTAAGTGTTACGGTTAGGGTTAGGGTTAGGGTTAGCATTAAGGTTAGGGTTAGTGTTAGGGTAAGGGTAAGGGTTAGAGTTATTGTTAGGGTTAGGGTTAGGATTGGGGGTTAGGGTTAGGTTTAGAGTAGGGATAGGTTTACGGTTAGGGTCAGGGTAAGGATAACGGTTAGGGTATGTTTTGAGGTGAGTATAAGTGTAAGGGTTAGGGTTAGGGTTATGGTTAGGGGGTAGGCTTAGGGTTAGGGTTAGGGTTAGAATTAGTTTTTGGGTTAGGTGTAGGTTTAGGGTAAGCTTTAGGGTTAGGGTTAGGGTAAGGGGTTCGGGTTAGGGTAACGGTTAGGGTTAGGTTTATGGTTAGGGTTAGGGTAAGGGTAATTGTTAGGGTTAGGGTTAGGTTTCGGTTTCGGTTTAGGGTTAGGTTTAGGGTAAGGGTAAGGTTAGGGATAGGGTTAGGGTTAGGGTTAGGTTTAGGGTTAGTGTTAGGGGTCAGGGTAAGGGTAAGGTTTAGGGATAGTGTTAGGCTTAGGTAAAGGGTAAGGGTTAGGGTTAGTGTTAGGGTTAGGGTTAGCATTAAGGTTAGGGTTAGGGTTAGGGTAAGGATTAGGATTAGGGTTAGGGTTAGGGTAAGTGTTAGGGTTAGGGCTAGGGTTAGGGTTAGGTTTAGGGTTAGGCATAGGGTTAGGGTAAGGGAAAGTGTTAGGGTTAGGGTTAGGGTTTGTTTTGAAGTTAGATAAGGGGTAAGGGATAGGGTTAGGCTTAGGGTTAGGGGTTAGGGTTAGGGTAAGGGTTAGGGTTAGGGTTAGAGTTAGGTTTAGCTTTAGTGTTAGGGTTAGGGTAAGGATAAGGATTAGGGTTAGGTTTAGGGTTAGGGTTAGATGTTAGCGTTAGGGTTAGGGTTAGGGTAAGGGTAAGGTTTAGGGTTAGGGTAAGGGTTAGGGTTAGGTTAGGGTTAGGGTAAGGGTTAGGGTTAGGTGTTAGGGTTAGCGTTAGGGTAAGGGTTAGGGTTAGGGTTAGGGATAGGGTTAGGGTAAGGGTTAGGGTTAGGGATAGGTGTTAGGGTTAGGGTTAGGGTTAGCATTAAGTTTAGGGTTAGGGTTAGGGTTAGGGTTAGGCTAAGGGTAAGGGTTAGGGTTAGGTTTATGGTTAGGGTAGTTAGGGTTTAGGGTTAGGGTTAGTGTTAGATTTACGGTTAGGGTAAGGGTAAGGTTTAGGATTAGGGTTAGGGTTAGGGGTTATGGTTAGGATTAGGGTTAGGGTTAAGGTAAGGGTAAGTGTTAGGGTTAGGGTTAGGCTTAGGGTTAGGGTAAGCGTTAGGGTTAGTTTTAGGTAAGAGTACGGTTTAGGGTTAGGGTTGGGATTAGGGTTCGGTGTAGGGTAAGGGTACGGGTTAGGGTTAGGGTTAGGGTTAGGTTTGGGTTTAGGGTTAAGATCAGGGTAAGGGTTAGGGTTAGGGTTAGGTTCAGGGTTAGGGTTACGGTTAGGGTTAGGGTAAGGGTAAGTTTAGGGTAAAGATTAGGTTTAGGGTTAGGGTTAGGGATAGGATTAGGGTAAGGGTTAGGGTTAGGGTAGGGTTAGGTTTAGGTTTAGGTTTAGGTTTAGGGTTATGGTTAGGGTAAGTTAAAGGTTAGAGTTAAGGTTAGGGTTAGGGTAAGGTAAAGGTTAGGGGTAAGATTAGGGTTAGGGTTAGGGATAGGGTTAGGGATAGGGTTAGTGTTAGGGTTAGGGTTAGGGTTTGTTTTGAAGTTAGGATAAGGGTAAGGGACAAGGTTAGGCTTAGGGTTAGTGGTTAGGGTTAGGGA
>NW_028327474.1:77885-92178 GCF_031878675.1 Megascapheus bottae | reverse complement strand
TGTTTAGGGTAAGGGTAAGTGTTAAGGTTAGGGTTAGGATTTGGGTTAGGGTTAGGTTTGGGGTTAGTGTAAGGGTAAGGTTAAGGGTTAGGGTTAGGGTAAGTGTTAGGGTTAGGGTTAGGTTTAGGTTAAGGGCAAGGGTTAGGGTGAGGGTTACAGTTAGGTTTAGGATTAGGGTTAGCATTTAGGTTAGGGTTAGGGTTAGGGTTAGGGTAAGTGTTAGGGTTAGGGTTAGGTTTAGGATAAGGGCAAGCGTTAGGGTGAGGGTTAGGGTTAGGGGTTAGGGTTAGGATTAGGTTTAGGTTTAGGGTTACGGTTAGGTTAAGCGTAAGGGTTAGGGTTAGGGTTAGGGTTAAGGTTACGGTAAGGGTTAGGGTTAGGGTTAGGGTTAGGGTAAGGGTAAGTGTTAAGGATAGGGTTAGGGTTTGGGTTAGGGTTAGGTTTGGGGTTAGTGTTGAGGGTAAGGTAAGGGTTAGGGTTAGGGTTAGGTTTAGGGTTAGGGTTGGGGTGGGGTTAGGTTTAGAGTTAGGCTTAGGGAAATGATAAGGGTTATGGTTATGGTTAGGGTTAGGGTTAATATTAAGTTTAGGGTTAGGTTTAGGGCTAGGGTAAGGGTTAGGGTTAGGGTTAGGGTTAGCATTAAGTTTAGGGTTAGGTTTAGGGTAAGGGTAAGTGTTAGGGTTAGGATTAGGGTTAGGTTAGGGGTTAGGGTTAAGGTTAGGGTTAGGGTTAGGGTTAGGTTTAGGGTTAGGATTAGGGTAAGGGTAAGGGTTAGGGTTAGGGTTAGGGTTAAGGTTAGGTTTAGGTTAGGTTTAGGATATGGGTAAGGGTTAGGGTTAGGGTTAGGGTTAGGGTTAAGGTTAGGGTTAGGGTTAGGATTAGGTTTAGGTTTATGGTAAGGGCTGGGGTTAGGGTTAGGGTTAGGGTTAGGTTTAGGGTTAGGGTTAGGGTAAGGGTACATGTTAGGGTTAGGGTTAGGTTTAGGGTTAGGTTTAGGGTTAGGGTTAGATTTAGGGATATGGTAAGGTTAAGGGTTTGGGTTAGGGTAAGGGTAGGTTTAGGTTTAGGGATAAGGTTACGGTTAGGGTTAGCATTAGGGGTTAGGGTTAGGGTTAGGGTTAGGGTTAGGTTTAGGGTTAGGGTTAGGGTATGGGTTAGGGTTCGGGTTAGGTTTAGGGTTTGGGGAAAGGTTAAGGGTTAGGGTTAGGGTTAGAGTTAGGGTAAGGATTAGGGTTAGGGTTAGGATAAGGGTAAGAGTTAGGGTTAGGGTTAAAGTGAGGGTTAGAGTTAAGGTTAATGTTATTGTTAGGTTTAGGATTAGGGTTAAGTAAAGGGTAAGGGTTAGCGTAAGGGTTAGTGTTAGGGTAGGGTTAGGGTAAGGATTAGGGTTAGGGATAGGTAGGTTAGGGTAAGGTTTAGGATTAGGGTTAGTGGTAGGGTTAACATTAAGGGTAGGTTTTGGGTTAGGGTAAGGGTAAGGGCTAGGGTTATGGTTAGGGTAGGGCAAGCATTAGGGTTAGGGTTAGGGTTAGGGTAAGGGTTAGGGTTAGGCTTAGGGTTAGCATTAAGGTTAGGGTTAGGCATAGGGTAAGTGTGAGGGTTAGGGTCAGGACTAGGGTTAGGGTTAGGGGTTAGGTTTAGGGTTAGGGTTAGAGTAAGGGTAAGGGATAGGGTTAGGGTTAGTGTTAGGGTTAAGGTTAGGGTTAGAGTTAGGGTAAGGGTAAGCGTAAGTGTTAGGGTTAAGGTAAGTGTAAGGTTTATGGTTAGGGTTAGGGGTTAGCGTTAGGAAAGTGTAAGGGTTAGGGTTAAGGCTAGGGTTAGGGTAAAGATTAGGGTTATGTTTAAGGTACGGTAAGGGTAACGGATATGGTTAGGGTTACGGTTAGCATTAACGTTAGGGTTAGGGTAAGAGTAAAGTTTAGGGTTAGGTTAGGGTTAGGGTTAGGGTTAGGGTAAGGGTAAGGGTTAGGTTGGAGGTTAGGGTTAGGTTAGGGTTAGGGGTAAGGTTAGAGAGTTAGGGTTAGGGTTAGGGTTAGGTTTAGGGTTAGGGTTAGGCTATGGGTAAGTGTTAGCGTTAGGGTTAGGGTTAGGGGTAAGGGTTAGGATTATGGTTAGTGTTAGGGTTAGGGTTAAGGTTAAGGTTAGAGTTTGGGTAAGGGTAAGGGTTAGGGTTAGGGTTAGGGGTTAGGATTAAGGTTAGGGTTAGGTTTATGGTTATGGTAAGGGCAAGGTTAGGGGTAGGTTTACAGTGTGATGTTAGGGTTAGGGTTAGGTTTAGGGTTAAGTAAGGGTAAGGGTTAGGGTTAGGATTAGGATTAGTGTTAGGGTTAGGGTTATGGTAAGGTAAGGTTTAGGGTTAGGGTTAGGGTTAGGGGTTAGGGTTAGGGTTAGGTTCAGGGTTAAGGTAATGGTTAGGGTTAGGGTTAGGGTTAGGTTTAGGATAAAGGTAAGGGTAAGGTTTAGGGTTAGGGGTTAGGGTTAGGGTTAGGGTAAGGGTAAGTGTTAGGGTTAGGGTTAGGTTTAGCGTTAGGGTTAGGGTAAGAGCAAGGATTAGCATTAGGCTTAGGGTTAGGTTAAGGATTAGGGTTAGGGTTAGGGTTAGGGTAAGGGTTAGGGTTAGGGTTAGGGTTAGGGTAAGGGTTAGGGTTAGGGTTACGGTTAGGGTTAGGGTTAGGGTTAGGATAAGGTTAAGGTTAAGGTTAGGTTTAGGGTTAGGGTTAGGGTTAGGGGTTAGGGTTAGAGTTAGGTTTATGGTAAGGATAAGGGTTAGGGTTAGGGTTACGGTTAGGGTTAGGGTTAGGGTTAGGATAAGGTTAAGGTTAAGGTTAGGTTTAGGGTTAGGGTTAGGGTTAGGGGTTAGGGTTAGGGTTAGGGTTAGGGTAAGGTTAGGGTTAGGGTCAGGGTTAGGGTTAGGTTAAGTGTTAGAGTTAGGGTTGGGGTTAGGGTTAAGTTTAGGGTAAGGGTAAGGGTTAGGGTTAGGGTTACGGTTAGACTAAGGGTTAGGGTTTGGTTTAGGGTAAGAGTAAGTGTTAAGGTTAGGGTTAGGGTTTGGGTTAGGGTTAGGTTTGGGGTTAGTGTTAGGGTAGGGTTAAGGGTTAGGGTTAAGGTTAGGGTTAGGGTTAGGGTTAGGGTTAGGGTTAGGGTAAGGGTTACAGTTAGGGGTAGGATTAGGGTTAGCATTAAGGTTAGGGTTAGGGTTAGGGTTAGGGTAAAGGTAAGGGTTAGGGTCAGGTTTAGGGTTAGGGTTAGGATTTTGGTTAGGTTTAGGGTTAGAGTTAGGGTAAGGGTAAGGGTTATTTTGAGGTTTAGAGTTAGAGTTAAGTTTAGGATTGGGTTAGGCTTAGGGAAAGGATTAGGGTACGGTTTAGGGTTAGGGTCAGGGGTTAGGGTACGGGTTAGGGTTGGGTTTAGGTTCACAGTTAGGGTTAGGGTAAGGGTAAGGGTTAGGGTTAGGGTTAGGGTAAGGGTAAGCGTTAGGGTTAGGTTTAGGGATAAGTTTAGGGTAAGGGTAAGGGTTAGAGTTAGGGTTAGGGTTAGGGTTAGGGTAAGAGTTAGGGTTAGGGTTAGGTTTAGGGTTAGGTTTAGGGTTATAGTTCGGGGAAGGGTAAGGTTTAGGGTTAGTTTTAGGGTTGGGGTTAAGATTAGGGTTAGGGTTAGGGTTAGGGTAAGGGTTAGGGTTAGGGTTAGTGTTAGGGTAATGTTTAGGGTTAGGGTTAGGGATAGAGTGAGGGTTAGAGTTAGGGTTAGTGTTAGGGGTTAGGGTTAGGGTTAGGGTTAATGTTAGGGTAATGGTTAGGGTTAGGTTTAGGGTTATGGTTAGGGTAAGGGTAAGTGTTAGGGTTAGGGTTAGGGTTAGGGTTAAAGTTAGGGTTATTGTTAGGGAAAGGGTAAGGGCTAGGGTTAGGGTTACGGTTAGGGTAAGGCTAAGAGTTAGGGTTAGGGTTAGTGTTAGGTTTAGGGTTAAGGCTAGGGTTAGGGTTAGGGTAAGGGTAAGGGTTAGGGTTAGGATTAGGATTAGCAGTTAATGTTAGGGTTAGGGTAAGGTAAAGTTTAGGGTTAGGGTTAGGGTTAGGGTTAGGGTTAGGGGTTAGGGTTAGGGTTAGGGTTAGGGTTAGGTTTAGGGTTAGGGTAAGAGCAAGGATTAGCGTTAGGCTTAGGGTTAGGTTAAGGATTAGGGTTAGGGTTAGGGTTAGGGTAAGGGTTAGGGTTAGGGTTAGGGTTAGGGTAAGGGTAAATGTTAGGGTTAGGTTTAGTGTTAGGTTTAGGGTTAGGATAAGTTTAAGGTTAAGGTTAGGTTTAGGGTTAGGGTTAGGGTTAGGGTTTAGGGTTAGGGTTAGGGTTAGGTTTATGGTAAGGGTAAGGGTTAGGGTTGGGGTTAGGGTTAGGATAAGGTTAAGGTTAAGGTTAGGTTTAGGGTTAGGGTTTAGGGTTAGTGTTAGGTTTAGGGTAAGGTTAGGGTTAGGGTCAGGGTTAGGGTTAGGGTAAGTGTTAGAGTTAGGGTTGGGGTTAGGGTTAAATTTAGGGTAAGGGTAAGGGTTAGGGTTAGCGTTAGGGTTACGGTTAGACTAAGGGTTAGGGTTAGGTTTAGGGTAAGGGTAAATGTTAAGGTTAGGGTTAGGGTTTGGGTTAGGGTTAGGTTTGGGGTTAGTGTTACGTAAGGTTAAGGGTTAGGGTTAAGGTTAGGGTTAGGGTTAGGGTTAGGGTTAGGGTAAGGGTTACAGTTAGGGTTAGGATTAGGGTTAGCATTAAGGTTAGGGTTAGGGTTAGGGTTAGGGTAAAGGTAAGGGTTAGGGTCAGGGTTAGGGTTAGGGTTAGGATTTTGGTGAGGTTTAGGGTTAGAGTTAGGGTAAGGGTAAGGGTTTTTTTGACGTTTAGAGTTAGAGTTAGGTTTAGGATTGGGTTAGGCTTAGGGAAAGGTTTAGGTTACGGGTTAGGGTTAGGGTCAGGGGTTAGGGTTATTGTTAGGGTTGGGGTTAGGTTCACAGTTAGGGTTAGGGTAAGGGTAAGGGTTAGGGTTAGGGTTAGGGTTAGGGTTAGGGTAAGAGTTAGGGTTAGGGTTAGGTTTAGGGTTAGGTTTAGGGTTATAGTTCGGGGAAGGGTAAGGTTTAGGGTTAGTTTTAGGGTTGGGGTTAATATTAGGGTTAGGGTTAGGGTCAGGGTAAGGGTTAGGGTTAGGTTTAGTGTTAGGGTAATGTTTAGGGTTAGGGTTAGGGATAGAGTGAGGGTTAGAGTTAGGGTTAGTGTTAGGGGTTAGGGTTAGGGTTAATGTTAGCGTGATGGTTAGGGTTAGGGTTAGGGTTAGAGTGAGGGTTAGGTTTTGGATTAGGGTAAGGGTAATTGTTAGGTTTAGGTTTAGGGTAGTGCAAGCATTAGGGTTAGGGTTAGGGTTAGGGTAAGGTTAAGTGTTTGGGTTAGGTATAGGGTTAGGGTTAGTGTTAGGTTTAAGGTAAGGGTAAGGTTTAGGGTTAGGGTCAGGGTTACGGTTAGGGTTAGGTTTAGGGTTAGGGTTAGGGTTAGGGTAAGGGTAAGTGTTAGGGTTAGGGTTAGGTTTAGGATAAGTGTAAGGGTTTGGGTTGGGGTTAGGGTTAGGGGTTAGGGTTAGGGTTAGGGTTAGGTTTAGGGTTACGGTTAGGGTAAGGGTAAGGTTTAGGGTTAGGGTTAGGGTTAGGTTTATGGTTAGGGTTAGGGTAAGGGTAAGGGTTAGGGTTAGGGTTAAGGTTGGGGTTATGTTTAGGGTTTAGGGTTAGGGTTAGGGTAAGTGTAAGGGTTAGGGTTAGGTTTAGGGTTACGGTTAGGGTAAGGGTAAGTGTTAGGGTTAGGGTTAGGGTCAGGGTTAGGGTTATTGTTAGGGTAAGGGTAAGGGCTAGGGTTAGGGTTAGGTTTAGGGTTACGGTTGGGGTAAGGGTAATAGGGTTAGGGTTAGTGTTAGGTTTAGGGTTAAGGTTAGGGTTAGGGTTAGGGTAAGGGTAAGGGTTAGGGTTAGGATTAGGATTAGCAGTTAGGGTAAGGGTTAGGGTAAGGTAAGGTTTAGAGTTAGGGTTAGGGTTAGGGTTAGGGGTTAGGGTTAGGGTTAGGGTCAGGGTTAAGGTAATGGTTAGGGTTAGGGTTAGGGTTAGGTTTAGGATAAAGGTAAGGGTAAGGTTTAGGGTTAGGGTTAGGGTTAGTGTTAGGGTAAGGGTAAGTGTTATGGTTAGGGTTAGGGTTAGGGTTAGGTTTAGGGTTAGGGTTAGGGTAAGAGCAAGGATTAGTGTTAGGCTTAGGGTTAGGTTAAGGATTAGGGTTAGGGTTAGGGTTAGATAAAGGATTAGGGTTAGGGTTAGGGTAAGGGTAAATGTTAGGGTTAGGTTTAGTGTTAGGTTTAGGGTTAGGATAAGGTTAAGGTTAAGTTTAGGTTTAGGGTTAGGGTTAGGGTTAGGGGTTAGGGTTAGGGTTAGGTTTAGGGTAAGGGTAAGGGTTAGGGTTAGGGTTAGGGTTAGGGTTAGGGTTAGGATAAGGTTAAGGTTAAGGTTAGGTTTAGGGTTAGAGTTAGGGTTAGGGGTTAGGGTTAGGGTTAGGGTTAGGGTAAGGTTAGGTTTAGGATCAGGGTTAGGGTTAGGGTAAGTGTTAGAGTTAGGGTTGGGGTTAGGGTTAAGTTTAGGGTAAGGGTAAGGGTTAGGGTTAGGGTTAGGGTTACGGTTAGACTAAGGGTTAGGGTTAGGTTTCGGGTAAGGTTAAGTGTTAAGGTTAGGGTTAGGGTTTGGGTTAGGGTTAGGTTTGGGGTTAGTGAAAGGGTAAGGTTAAGGGTTAGGGTTAGGGTAAGTGTTAGGTTTAGGGTTAGGTTTAGGATAAGGGCAAGCGTTAGGGTGAGGATTACAGTTAGGGTTAGGATTAGGGGTAGCATTAAGGTTAGGGTTAGGGTTAGGGTTAGGGTAAGTGTTAGGGTTAGGGTTAGGTTTAGGATAAGGGCAAGCATTAGGGTGAGGGTTAGGGTTAGGGGTTAGGGTTAGGGTTAGGTTTAGGTTTATGTTTATGCTTAGGGTAAGGGTAAGGGTTAGGGTTAGGGTTAGGGTTAGGTTTATGGTTAGGGTTCGGGTAAGAGTTAGGGTTAGGTTTAGGGTTAGGGTTAAGTTTGGGGTTATGTTTAGGGTTTAGGGTTAGGGTTAGGGTAAGTGTAAGGGTTAGGGTTCGGTTTAGTGTTATGTTTAGGGTAAGTGTAAGGGTTCGGGTTAGGGTTAGGGTTAGGGTTATTGTTAGGGTAAGGGTAAGGGTTTGGGTTCGGGTTAGGGTTAGGTTTAGGGTTAGAGTTAGGGGAAGGGTAAGTGTTAGGGTTAGTTTTAGGGTTGGGGTTAAGGTTAGGGTTAGGGTTAGGGTAAGGGTAAGGGTTAGGGTTAGGGTTAGTGTTAGGATAATGGTTAGGGTTAGGGTTAAGGTTAGGGTTAGAGTGAGGGTTAGGGTTAGGGTTAGTGTTAGGGGTTAGGCTTACGGTTAGGGTTAGTGTTAGGGTAATGGTTAGGGTTAGGGTTAGGGTTAGAGTGAAGGTTAGGTTTTGGGTTAGGGTAAGGGTAATGGTTAGGGTTAGGGTAGGCCAAGCTTTAGTGTTAGGGTTAGGGATAGGGTAAGGGTAAATGTTAGGTTTAGGATTAGTGTTAGGGTTAGGTTTATGGTTAGGGTTAGGGTAAGGGTAAGGGTTAGGGTTACGGTTAGGGTTGTTGTTAGGTTTAGGGTTTAGGGTTAGGTTTAGGGTTAGGGTAAGTGTTAGGGTTAGGGTTAGGTTTAGGGTTAAGTTTAGGGTAAGGGTAAGGGTTAGGGTTACGGTTAGGGTTAGGGTTAGGGTAAGGGTAAGGGTAAGGGTGAGGTTTAGGGTTAGGTTTAGGGTTAGGTTTAGGTTTAGTGTTAGGGTTAGGGTTAGGGTTAGGTTAAGGGTAAGTGTTAGGGTTAGGGTTAGGGTTAGTTTTGAGGTTATGATAAGGGTAAGGGTTAGGGTTAGAATTGGGGTTAGGGGGTAGGGTTAGGGTTAGTGTTAGGTTTAGGGTTTGGGTTAGGTTTCCGGTTAGGGTAAGTGTTAGGGTTAGGGTTATGGTAAGGGTTAGGGTTAGGGTTAGGGTAAGGGTTACGGTTAGGGTTAGGGTTAGGGTTAGCATTAAGGTTAGGGTTAGGGTTAGGGTTAAGGTAAAGGTAAGGGTTAGGGTCAGGGTTAGGGTTATTGTTAGGATTTTGGTTAGGTTTACAGTTAGGATTAGGGTAAGGGTAAGTGTTAGGGTTAGGGTTAGGTTTAGGGTTAGGGTTAGGGTAAGGGCAAGGGTTATGGTGAGATTTAGAGTTAGAGTTAGTTTTAGGATTGGGTTAGGTTTAGGGAAAGTGTTAGGGTAAGGGTTAGGGTTAGTGTCAGGGGTTACGGTTAGGGTTAGGGTTGGGGTTAGGTTTACTGTTAAGGTTAGGGAAAGGGTAAGGTTTAGGGTTAGGGTTAGGGTAAGGGTAAGGGTTAGGTTTAGGGATAGGGTTAGGGTAAGGGTAAGGGTTAGAGTTAGGGTTACGGTTAGGGTTAGGGTTAGGGTTATAGTTCGGAGAAGGGTAAGGTTTAGGGTTAGTTTTAGGGTTGGTGTTAAGCTTAGTGTTAGGGTTAGGGTCAGGGTAAGAGTTAGGGTTAGAGTAAGAGTTAGGGTTAGGGTTAGGGTTAGGTTTAGAGTTACGTTTAGTGTAAGGGTAAGGGTTAGGGTTACGGTTAGGGTTAGGGTTAGGGTAAGGGTAAGGGTGAGGTTTAGGGTTAGGTTTAGGTTTAGTGTTAGGGTTAGGGTTAGGGTTAGGTTAAGGGTAAGTGTTAGGGTTAGGGTTAGGGTTAGTTTTGAGGTTATGATAAGGGTAAGGGTTAGGGTTAGGATTGGGGTTAGGGGGTAGGGTTAGGGTTAGTGTTAGGTTTAGGGTTTGGGTTAGGGTTCCGGTTAGGGTAAGTGTTAGGGTTAGGGTTATGGTAAGGGTTAGGGTTAGGGTTAGGGTAAGGGTTACGGTTAGGGTTAGGGTTAGGGTTAGCATTAAGGTTAGGGTTAGAGTTAGGGTTAGGGTAAGGGTAAGGGTTAGGGTTAGGGTTAGGTTTAGGATTAGGGTTAGGGTAAGGGTAAGGGTTATGGTGAGGTTTAGAGTTACAGTAAGCTTTAGGATTGGATTAGGCTTAGGGAAAGGCTTAGGGTAAGGGTTAGGGTTAGTGTTAGGGGTTAGGGTTAAGGTTAGCGTTGGGGTTAGGTTTACAGTTAGGGTTAGGGAAAGGGTAAGGGTTAGGGTTAGGGTTAGGGTTAGGGTAAGGGTAAGGGTTAGGGTTAGGTTTAGGGATAGGGTTAGGGTAAGGGTAAGGGTTAGAGTTAGGGTTAGGGTTAGGGTAAGGGTTAGGGTTAGGGTTAGGGTTAGGGTTAGGTTTAGGGTTATAGTTCGGAGAAGGGTAAGGTTTAGGGTTAGTTTTAGGGTTGGGGTTAAGTTTAGGGTTAGGGTTAGGGTCAGGGTAAGGGTTAGGGTTAGGTTTAGTGTTAGGGTAATGTTTAGGGTTAGGGTTAGGGATAGAGTGAGGGTTAGAGTTAGGGTTAGTGTTAGGGGTTAGGGTTAGGGTTAGGGTTAATGTTAGGGTAATGGTTAGGGTTAGGGTTAGGGTTAGAGTGAGGGTTAGGTTTTGGATTAGGGTAAGGTTAATGGTTAGGGTTAGGTTTAGTGTAGGGCAAGCATTAGGGTTAGGGTTAGGTTTAGGGTAAGGTTAAGTGTTAGGGTTAGGTTTAGGGTTAGGGTTAGGGTTAGGGTTAGGTTTAAGGTAAGGGTAAGGTTTAGGGTTAGGGTCAGGGTTAGGATTAGGGTTAGGTTTAGGGTTAGGGTTAGGGTTAGGGTAAGGGTAAGTGTTGGGGACTGACTGTGGGGTCAGTGACCTTGGACCCGCACAATTGAGTACACAATGAAGTAAGCTCTTATCATGATTTTGGGCTGTGTCAATAGCTTCTCATTTAACCTGTTTGGGACTTGATAGCTTCTCATTCAACCTATTTCAGACTTGATAGTGTTTGTACGAATGTAGCCCCTGGCAGTTCCCTAGTTTAAAGTTGTGTATTTAAGATTTAGAACTGGAAATAAACTGGGCTACGGTCTTGGGCGACAGGCTTCTTAAGCTGTGGCTCCTGATTTGGGCTGTAGCCCTCCTGAACCCCATCTGTTTGTCTCTCTTCTAATTTTTCCTAGTCCTTGCCCCCTATTTCAGGAACCCCAATCTGTGAACCCGGGTTTGCTGCCGGTTGGCCCCGGCAGGTAAGTGTTAGGGTTAGGGTTAGGGTTAGGATAAGGTAAGGGTTAGGATTAGGGTTAGGGTTAGGGTTAGGGGTTAGGGTTAGGGTTAGGTTTAGGTTTAGGGTTACGGTTAGGGTAAGGGTAAGGGTTAGGGTTAGGGTTAGGGTTAGGTTTATGGTTCGGGTTAGGGTAAGAGTAAGGGTTAGGTTTAGGGTTAGGGTTAAAGTTGGGGTTATGTTTAGGATTTAGGGTTAGGGTTAGGGTTAGGGTAAGTGTAAGGGTTAGGGTTAGGTTTAGGGTTATGTTTAGGGTAAGTGAAGGGCTCGGGTTAGGGTTAGGGTTATTGTTAGGGTAAGGGTAAGGGTTAGGGTTAGGGTTAGGGTTAGGTTTAGGGTTACGGTTAGGGTAAGGGTAAGGGTTAGGGTTAGGGTTAGTGTTAGGGTTAGGGTTAAGGTTAGGGTTAGGGTTAGGGTAAGGGTAAGGGTTAGGGTTAGGATTAGGATTAGCGGTTAGGGATAGGGTTAGGGTAAGGTAAGTTTTAGGGTTAGGGTTGCGGGTTAGAGTTAGGGTTAGGGTCAGGGTTAAGGTAATGGTTAGGGTTAGGGTTAGGGTTAGGTTTAGGATAAAGGTAAGGGTAAGGTTTAGGGTTAGGGTTAGGGTTAGCGTAAGGGTAAGTGTTAAGGTTAGGTTTAGGGTTAGGGTTAGGGTTAGGGGTTAGGGTTAGGGTTAGGGTTATGGTAAGGGTAATTGTTAGGGTTACGTTTAGGGTTAGGTTTAGGGGTTAGGGTTAGGGTTAGGGTTAGGGTAAGGTTAGGGTTAGGGTCAGTGTTAGGGTTAGGGTAAGTATTACAGTTAGGGTTAGGGTTAGGGTTAAGGTTAGGTTAAGGGTAAGGGTTAGGGTTAGCGTTAGGGTTACGGTTAGACTAAGGGTTAGGGTTAGGTTTAGGGTAAGGGTAAGTGTTAAGGTTAGGGTTAAGGTTTGGGTTAGGGTTAGGTTTGGGGTTAGTGTTAGGGTAAGGTTAAGAGTTAGGGTTAAGGTTAGGTTTAGGTTTAGGGTTAGGGTTAGGGTTGGGGTTAGAGTAGGGGTTAGGTTTACGGTAAGGGTTAGGGTAAGGGTAAGGGTTAGGGTTAGGGTTAGGGTTAGGGTAAGGGTAAGGGTTAGGGTTAGGGTTAGGGTTAGGGTAAGGGTAAGGTTTAGGGTCAGGTTTAGTGTTAGGGTAAGGGAAAGGGTTAGGGTTAGGGTTACGGTAAGGGTAAGTGTAAGGGTAAGGGTAAGTTTTAGGGTTAGGTTTAGGGTTAGGGTAAGGGTAAGGGTTAGGCTTAGGGTTAGGGTTAGAGTTAGGTTTAGGGTTAAGGTTAGGATAAGGGTAAGGGTTAGGGTAAGTTTTAGATTTAGGGTTAGGGTTAGGGTTAGGGGGGACGTTAGGGTTAGGGTTAGGTTTAAGGTAAGGGAAAGGGTTAGGGTTAGGGTTAGGTTTAGGGTAAGGGTAAGAATTAGGGTTAGGGTTAGGGTTAGGGTCAGGTTAAGGGTTAGCGTTAGGATTAGGGTTAGTGTTAGGTTTAGGGTTAGGGTTAGGGTTAGGGTTATGGTAAGGGTAAGGTTTAGGGTTAGGGTTAGGGGTTAGGATTAGGGTTAGGTTTCGGTAAGGTTAAGGGTAATGTTTAGGATTAGGGTTAGGGTTAGGGTTAGGGTAAGAGTAAGGGTCAGGGTTGGGGTTAGGGTTAGGGTTAGGTTTGGGTTTAGGTTTAGGGTAAGGGTAAGGGTTAGGGTTAGGTTTGGAGTTTTGGTTAAGGTAAGGGTTAGGGTTAGGTTAAGGGAAAGGGTTAGAGTTAGGGTTAGGGTTAGGGTAAGGTTTAGGGTCAGGGTTTGGGTTAGGGTCAGTGTTAGGGTTAGGGTTAGGTGTTAGGGTTAGGGTTACGATTAGGGTTAGGGTAAGGGTTATGGTTAGGTTTAGGTTAAGGGTTAGGGTTAGGGTTAGGGTTAGGGTCAGGGTTAGGGTTAGGGTAAGAGTAAGTGTTAGTGTTAGGTTTAGGGTTCGGGTTAGGGTAAAAGTAAGGGTAGGGTTAGATTTAGGGTTAGGGTTAGGTTTAGGATAAGGGTTAGGGTTAGGGTTATTGGTAGGGTAAGTGTAAGTGTTAGGGTTATGGTTATGGTTAGGGTTAGGTTAAGGGTAAGGGTTAGGGTTAGGGTTAGGTTTAGGTTAAGGGTAAGGTTAGGGTTAGGGTCAGGGTTAGGGTTAGGGTAAGTGTTACAGTTAGGGTTAGGGTTAGGGTTAGGGTTAAGGTTAGGGTAAGGGTAAGGGTTAGGGTTAGGGTTAGAGTTACGGTTAGACTAAGGGTTAGGGTTAGGTTTAGGGTAAGGGTAAGTGTTAAGGTTAGGGTTAAAGTTTGGGTTAGGGTTAGGTTTGGGGTTAGTGTTAGGGTAAGGTTAAGAGTTAGGGTTAAGGTTAGGGTTAGGGTTAGGGTAATTGTTAGGGTTAGCGTTAAGGTAAGGGTTAGGGTTAGGGTAAGGGTAAGGGTTAGGGTTACGGTTAGCTATAGGGTTAGGGCATGGGTAAGGTTAGGTTTAGGGTCAGTGTTAGGGTTAGGGTTAGGTGTTAGGGTTAGGGTTAGGGTTATGGTTAGGGTTAAGGTAAGGGTAAGGGTTTGGGTTAGGGTTAGGGTTAGGTTAAGGGTTAGGGTTAGGGTTAGGGTAAGGGTAAGTGTTAGGTTCACGCTTAGAGTTAGGGTTAGGGTTAGGGTAAGGTAAGGGTTAGGGTTAGGGTTAGGGGTTAGGGTTAGGGTAATTGTTAGGGTTAGGTTTAGGGTTAGGGTTAGGGTAAGGATAAGGTTGAGGGTTAGGATTAGGGTTAGGGTTAGTGTTAGGGTTATGGTCAGGGTTAGGGTTAGGGTTAGTGTTAGGTTTAATGTTAGGGTTAGGGTTAGGGATAGGGTTAGGTTTAGGGTTAGGATTAGGGTAAGGGTAAGTGCTGGGATTACGGTTAGGGTTAGGGTTGGGGTTAAAGTTAGGGTTAGGGTTAGGGTTAGGGAAAGGGTAAGGGTTAGGATTAGGGTTAGGGTTAGGGTTAGCATTAAGGTTAGGGTTAGGGTTAGGGTAAGGCTGAGGGTTAGGGTTAGGGTTAGGGTTATGGTAAGGTAAGTGTTAGGGTTAAGGTTAGGGTTAGGGTTAGGGTAATTGTTAGGGTTAGCGTTAAGGTAAGGGTTAGGGTTAGGGTAAGGGTAAGGGTTAGGGTTACGGTTAGCTATAGGGTTAGGGCATGGTTAAGGTTAGTTTTAGGGTTAGGGCAAGGGTTAGGTTTAGGGTTAGGTTTAGGTTTAGGTTTAGGTTTAGTATTAGGGTTAGAGTTATGGTAAGGGTTAGGTTTAGGGTTAGTGTTAGGGTTAGGGATACGGTAAGGGTAAGGTTTAGGGTTAGGGTTAGGGTAAGGGTAAGGGTTAGGGTTAGGGTTAGGGTTAGGGTTAGGGTTAGGTTAAGGGTTAGGGTTAGGGTTATTGGTAGGGTAAGTGTAAGTGTTAGGGTTATGGTTATCGTTAGGGTTAGGTAAGGGTAAGGGTTAGGGTTAGGGTTAGGGTTAGGTTAAGGGTTAGGGTTAGGGTTAGGGTTAGGGTAAGTGTAAAGGTTAGGGTTAGGGTTAGGGTTAGGGGTTAGGGTTAGGGTAATGGTTTGGGTTAGGTTTAGGGTTAGGGTTAGGGTAAGGAAAAGGTTGAGGGTTAGGGTTAGGGTTAGGGTTAGTGTTAGGGTTACGGTCAGGGTTAGGGTTAGGGTTAGTGTTAGGTTTAAGGTTAGGATTAGGGTTAGGGATAGGGTTAGGTTTAGGGTTAGGATTAGGGTAAGGGTAAGGGCTGGGATTACGATTAGGTTTAGGGTTGGGGTTAAAGTTAGGGTTAGGGTTAGGGTTAGGGAATGGGTAAGGGTTAGGATTAGGGTTAGGGTTAGGTTTAGGGTTAGCATTAATTTTAGGGTTAGGGTTAGGGTAAGGCTAAGGGTTGGGGTTAGGGTTAGGGTTAGGGTAAGGTAAGTGTTAGGGTTAAGGTTAGGGTTAGGGTTAGGGTAATTGTT
>NW_028327474.1:62885-72885 GCF_031878675.1 Megascapheus bottae | reverse complement strand
AATGGTTAGATGTTAGGGTTAGGATTAGGGTTAGGGTTATTGTTAGGGTAAGGGTAAGTGTTAGGGTTAGGGTTAGGGTTAGGTTTAGGGTTACGGTTAGTGTAAGGGTAAGGGTTAGGGTTAGGGTTAGTGTTAGCTTAGGGTTAAGGTTAGGGTTAGGGTTAGGGTAAGGGTAAGGGTTAGGGTTAGGATTAGGTTTAGGGGTAAGGGTTAGGGTTAGGGTTAGGGTACGGGTAAGGTTTAGGGTTAGGGTTAGGGCTTAGGGTTAGTTTTAGGGTCAGGTTTAATGTAATGGTTAGGGTAAGGGTTAGGTTTAGGATAAAGGTAAGGGTAAGGTTTAGGGTTAGGGTTAGGGTTAGGGTTAGGGTAAGGGAAAGTGTTACGGTTAGGGTTAGGGTTAGGGTTAGGTTTAGGGTTAGGTTTAGTGTTAGGGTAAGGCTTAGGATTAGGGTTAGGTTTAGGGTAAGGGTAAGGGTTAGAGTCAGGGTTAGGTTTAGGGTAAGGGTAAGGGTAAGGGTTAGGGTTAGGGTTAGGGTTAGGGTAAGGGTAAGGTTTAGGGGTCGGTTTAGGTTTAGGGTAAGGGTAAGGGTTAGGGTTAGGGTTACGGTAAGGGTAAGTGTAAGGGTAAGGGTTAGGCTTAATGTTAGATTTAGGGTAAGGGTAAGTTTTAGGGTTAGGTTTAGGGTTAGGGTAAGGGTAAGGTTTAGGCTTAGGGTTAGGGTTAGAGTTAGGTTTAGGGTTAGGGTTAGGGTAAGGGTAAGGGTTAGGTTAAGGTTTAGATTTAGGGTTAGGATTAGGGTTAGGGGTTAGGGTTAGGGTTAGGGTTAGAGTTAAGGTAAGGGAAAGGCTTAGGGTTAGGGTTAGGGTAAGGGTTAGGGTTAGGTTTAGGGTAAGGGTAAGATTTAGGGTTAGGGTTAGGGTTAGGGTTAGGGTAAGGGTTAGGGTTAAGGTTAGGGTTAGTGTTAGGTTTAGGGTTAGGGTTAGGTTAGGGTAAGTGTTAGGGTTAGGTTTAGGGTTAAAGTTTTTGTAAGCGGAGGGATTAGTGTTAGATTTAGTGTTAGGGGTTAGGGTTTGGGATAGGGTTAGGGTTAGGTTTAGGGTTAGTGTTAGGGTAAGTGTAACCGTGAGGGTTAGCGTTAGGGTAAGGGTTAGGATTAGGGTTAGGAAATGGTAAGGTTTAGGGTTAGGGTTAGTGTTAGGTTTAGGGTTAGGGTTAGGGTAAAGGTAAGGGTTAGGGTTAGAGTTAGCGTTAGGTTCGGATTAGGGCAATGATAAGGGTTAGGTTCAATGTAACAGTTAAGGTTAGGGTAATGGTAAGGGTTAGAGTTAGGTTTAGTGTTAGGGTTAGGTTTAGGGTTAGGTTTAGGATAAGGGTAAGGGTTGGGTTAGGGTTAGGGTTACGGTTATTTTTAGGGGTAGGTTTAGGGTAAGGGTAAGGGTTAGGTTTAGGGTTAGGGTTAGGGTTAGGGTTAGGATAGCGTTAAGGGTTAGTGTTAGGGATAGGGTTAGGGTTAGGGTAAGGGAAAGGGTAAGGGTTAGGGTTAGGGTTAGGGTTATGGTAAGGGTTAGCGTTAGGGTTAGGATTACGATTAGGATTTGGTTAGGGTTAGGGTTAGGGTTAGTGTTAGGGTTAGTGTTAGGGTTAGGGTAAGGGTTAGGGTTATGTTTAGGGAAAGGGTTAGGGTAAGGGTAAGGGTTAGGGTTAGGGTTAGGGTTACAGGTTAGCGTTAGGGTTAGGGTTAGGCTAGGGTAAGGGTTAGGGTTAGGGTTAGGGGTTAGGTTTAGGGTTAGGGTAAGGTTAGGGTTAGGGTCAGGGTTAGGGTTAGGGTAAGGGTAAGTGTTAGGGTTAGGTTTAGGTTTAGGGTTAGTGTAAAAGTAAGGGTAGGGTTAGGTTTAGGGTTAGGTTTAGGTTTAGGTTAAGGGTTAGGGTTATTGGTAGGGTAAGTGTAAGTGTTAGGGTTATAGTTATGGTTAGGGTTAGGGTAAGGGTAAGGGTTAGGGTTAGCGTTAGGGTTAGGGTAAGGTTAAGTGTTAGGGTCAGGCTTAGAGTTAGTGTTAGGGTTAGGGTAAGGGTAAGGGTTAGGGTTAGGGTTAGGGGTAGGGTTAGGGTAATGGTTAGTGTTAGGTTTAGGGTTAGGGTTTGGGTAAGAGTAAGGGTAAGGTTGAGGGTTAGGATTAGGGTTAGTGTTAGTGTTAGGATTATGGTTAGGGTTAGGTTAGGGTTAGGGTTTGTGTAAGGCTTAGGGTTAGTTTTAGGTTTAGGGTTAGGGTTAGGGTAAGGGTAAGGTTTAGGCTTAGGGTTAGGGTTAGAGTTAGGTTTAGGGTTAGGGTTAGGGTAAGGGTAAGGGTTAGGTTAAGGTTTAGATTTAGGGTTAGGATTAGGGTTAGGGGTTAGGGTTAGGGTTAGGGTTAGAGTTAAGGTAAGGGAAAGGCTTAGGGTTAGGGTTAGGGTAAGGGTTAGGGTTAGGTTTAGGGTAAGGGTAAGATTTAGGGTTAGGGTTAGGGTTAGGGTTAGGGTAAGGGTTAGGGTTAAGGTTAGGGTTAGTGTTAGGTTTAGGGTTAGGGTTAGGTTAGGGTAAGTGTTAGGGTTAGGTTTAGGGTTAAAGTTTTTGTAAGCGGAGGGATTAGTGTTAGATTTAGTGTTAGGGGTTAGGGTTTGGGATAGGGTTAGGGTTAGGTTTAGGGTTAGTGTTAGGGTAAGTGTAACCGTGAGGGTTAGGGTTAGGGTAAGGGTTAGGATTAGGGTTAGGAAATGGTAAGGTTTAGGGTTAGGGTTAGTGTTAGGTTTAGGGTTAGGGTTAGGGTAAAGGTAAGGGTTAGGGTTAGAGTTAGCGTTAGGTTCGGATTAGGGCAATGATAAGGGTTAGGTTCAATGTAACAGTTAAGGTTAGGGTAATGGTAAGGGTTAGAGTTAGGTTTAGTGTTAGGGTTAGGGTTAGGGTTAGGTTTAGGGTTAGGTTTAGGATAAGGGTAAGGGTTGGGTTAGGGTTAGGGTTACGGTTATTTTTAGGGGTAGGTTTAGGGTAAGGGTAAGGGTTAGGTTTAGGGTTAGGGTTAGGGTTAGGGTTAGGATAGCGTTAAGGGTTAGTGTTAGGGATAGGGTTAGGGTTAGGGTAAGGGAAAGGGTAAGGGTTAGGGTTAGGGTTAGGGTTATGGTAAGGGTTAGCGTTAGGGTTAGGATTACGATTAGGATTTGGTTAGGGTTAGGGTTAGGGTTAGGGTTAGTGTTAGGGTTAGTGTTAGGGTTAGGGTAAGGGTTAGGGTTATGTTTAGGGAAAGGGTTAGGGTAAGGGTAAGGGTTAGGGTTAGGGTTAGGGTTACAGGTTAGCGTTAGGGTTAGGGTTAGGCTAGGGTAAGGGTTAGGGTTAGGGTTAGGGGTTAGGTTTAGGGTTAGGGTAAGGTTAGGGTTAGGGTCAGGGTTAGGGTTAGGGTAAGGGTAAGTGTTAGGGTTAGGTTTAGGTTTAGGGTTAGTGTAAAAGTAAGGGTAGGGTTAGGTTTAGGGTTAGGTTTAGGTTTAGGTTAAGGGTTAGGGTTATTGGTAGGGTAAGTGTAAGTGTTAGGGTTATGGTTATGGTTAGGGTTAGGGTAAGGGTAAGGGTTAGGGTTAGCGTTAGGGTTAGGGTAAGGTTAAGTGTTAGGGTCAGGCTTAGAGTTAGTGTTAGGGTTAGGGTAAGGGTAAGGGTTAGGGTTAGGGTTAGGGGTAGGGTTAGGGTAATGGTTAGTGTTAGGTTTAGGGTTAGGGTTTGGGTAAGAGTAAGGGTAAGGTTGAGGGTTAGGATTAGGGTTAGTGTTAGTGTTAGGATTATGGTTAGGGTTAGGTTAGGGTTAGGGTTTGTGTAAGGCTTAGGGTTAGTTTTAGGTTTAGGGTTAGGGTTAGGGTAAGGGTAAGGGTTAGGGTAAGGTTTACATTTAGGGTTAGGATTAGGGTTAGGGGTTAGGGTTAGGGTTAAGGTAAGGGTTAGGGTAGGGTTAGGGTAAGGGTTAGGGTTAGTGTCAGGGTAAGGGCTGGGATTAGGGTTAGGGTAAGGGCTAGGATTAGGGTTAGGGTTAGGGCTTTGGATTTGGGTTAGGGTCAGGGTTAGTTTTAGGGTTAGCGAAAGGGTAAGGGTTAGGGTAAGCGTTAGGGTTGGGTTTAGGGTCAGGGTAAGTGTTCGGTTTAGGGTTAGGGTTAGTGTTAGGGTAATGTTTAGGGTTAGGTTTAGGGATAGAGTGAGGTTTAGGGTTAGGGTTAGGTTTAGTGTTAGGGTAATGTTTACGGTTAGGGTTAGGGATAGAGTGAGGGTTAGGCTTAGGGTTAGTGTTAGGGGTTAGGGTTAAGGTTAGGGTTAATTTTAGGGTAATGGTTAGGGTTAGGGTTAGGGTTAGAGTGAGGTTTAGGTTTTGGGTTAGGATAAGGGTAATGGTTAGGGTTAGGCTTAGGGTAGGGCAAGCATTAGGGTTAGGGTTAGGGTTAGGGTAAGGGTAAGTGTTAGGGTTAGTGTTAGGGTTTGGTTTAGGGTTAGGGTTAGGGTTAGGGTTACAGTAAGGGTAAGGTTTAGGGTTAGGGTCAGGGTTAGGGTTAGGGTTAGGTTTAGGGTTAGGGTTAGGGTTAGGGTAAGGGTAAGTGTTAGGGTTAGGGTTAGGGTTAGGATAAGGTAAGGGTTAGGATTAGGGTTAGGGTTAGAAGTTAGGGTTAGGGTTATGGTTAGGTTTAGGGTTACGGTTAGGGTAAGGGTAAAGGTTAGGTTTAGGGTTAGGGTTAGGTTTATGGTTAGGGTTAGGGTAAGGGTAAGGGTTAGGGTTAGGATTAGGGTTAAGGTTGGGGTTAATTTTAGGGTTTAGGGTTAGGGTTAGTGTTAGGGTAAGTGTAAGGGTTAGGATTAGGTTTAGGGTTTCGGTTAGGGTAAGGGTAAGGGTTAGGTTTAGGGTTAGGGTTAGGGGTACGGTTAGGGTAAGGGTCAGGGTTAGGGTTAGGGTTAATGTTAGGGTTAGGGTTAAGGTTAGGGTTAGGGTTAGTGTAAGGGTAAGGGTTACGGTTAGGATTAGGTTTAGGGGTTAGGGTTAGGGTTAGGGTAAGGGTAAGGTTTAGGGTTAGGTTTAGGGTTAGGGGTTAGTGTTAGGGTTAGGGTCAGGGTTAAGGTAATGGTTAGTGTTAGGGTTAGGGTTATGTTTAGGATAAAGGTAAGGGTAAGGTTTATGGTTAGGGTTAGTGTTAGGGTTAGGGTAAGGGTAAGTGTTAGGGTTAGGGTTAGGGTTAGGGTTAGGGTTAGGGTTAGTGTAAGAGCAAGGATTAGCATTAGGTTTAGGGTTAGGGTAAGGCTCAGGATTAGGGTTAGGGTTAGGGTTAGGGTAAGGTTTAGGGTTAGGGTTAGGGTTAGGGTAAGGGTAAATGTTAGGGTTAGGTTTAGGGTTAGGGTTAGGGTTAGGATAAGGTTAAAGTTAGGTTTAGGTTTAGGGTTAGGGTTAGGGTTAGGGTTAGGGGTTAGGGTTAGGGTTACGGTAAGGGTAAGGGTTAGGGTTACGTTTAGGGTTAGAGTTAGGGGTTATGGTTAGGGTTAGGGACAGGGTTAGGGTAAGGTTAGGGTCAGGGTTAGGGTTAGGGTAAGGGTAAATGTTAGTGTTAGTGTTAGGGTTAGGGTTAAGGTTATTGTAAGGATAAGGGTTAGGGATAGGGTTACGGTTAGGGTTAGATTAAGGGTTAGGGTTAGGTTTAGGGTAAGGGTAAGCGTTAAGGTTAGGGTTAGGGTTTGGGTTAGGGGTAGGTTTGGGGTTAGGGTTAGGGTAAGGTTAAGGGTTAGGGTTAAGGTTAGAGTTAGGGTTAGGGTTAGGGTTGGGGTTAGGGTAAGGTTTAGGGTTACGGTAAGAGTTAGGGTAAGGGTAAGGGTTAGGGTTAGTGTTCGGGTTAGGGTAAGGTTAAGGGTTAGGGTTAGGGTTAGTGTTAGGGTAAGGGTAAGGTTTAGGGTTAGGTTTAGGGTTAGGGTAAGGGTAAGGGTTAGGCTTAGGGTTAGGGTTAGATTTAGGTTTAGGTTTAGTGTTAGGGTAAGGGTAAGGGTTAGGGTAAGGTTTAGATTTAGGGTTAGGATTAGGGTTAGGGGTTAGGGTTAGGGTTAGGGTTAAGGTAAGGGTTAGCGTTAGGGTTAGGGGTTTGGGTTTGGGTTAGGGATAGGGTTAGGGTAAGGTTAGGGTTAGGGTCAGTGTTAGGGTTAGGGTAAGGGTAAGTGTTAGTGTTAGGGTTAGGGTAAGGTTTAAGGTTAGGGTAAGGGTAAGGTTAAGGGGTAGGGTTACGGTTACGCTTAGACTAACGGTAAGGGTTAGGGTTAGGGTTAGGGTTAGGGTTTGGTTTGGGGTTAGGGTTAGGGTAAGGTTAAGGGTTAGGGTTAAGGTTAGAGTTAGGGTAAGGGTTATTGTTAGGGTTAGGGTTCGGGTTAGGGTAAGGGTAAGGGTTAGGTTTAGGGTTAGGGTTAGGGTAACGGTAAGGTTTAGGGTTGGGTTTAGGGTTAGGGTAAGGGTAAGGGTTAGGGTTAGGGTTACGGTAAGGGTAAGGGTAAGGGTAAGGGTTAGGCTTAATGTTAGATTTAGGTTAAGGGTAAGTTTTAGGGTTAGGTTTAGGGTTAGGCTAAGGGTAAGGGTTAGGCTTAGGGTTAGGGTTAGAATTAGGTTTAGAGTTAGGGTTAGGGTAAGGGTAAGGGTTAGGGTAAGGTTTAGATTTAGGGTTAGGATTAGGGTTAGGGGTTAGGGTTAGGGTTAGGGTTAGGGTTAAGATAAGGGAAAGGGTTAGGTTTAGGGTTAGGCTAAGGGTTAGGTTTAGGTTTATGGTAAGGGTAAGTTTTAGGGTTACTTTTAGGGTTAGGGTTCGGGTAAGGGTTAGGTTTAGGGTAAGGGTAAGATTTAGGGTTAGGTTTAGGGTTAGGGTTCGGGTAAGGGTTAGGGTTAAGGTTAGTGTTAGGTTTAGGGTTAGGGTTAGGGTTAGGGTAAGTGTGAGGGTTAGGTTTAGGGTTAGGGTTTGTGGAAGCTGAGGGATTAGTGTTAGATTTAGGGTTAGGGGTTAGGGTTTGGGATAGGGTTAGGGTTAGGTTTAGGGTTAGTGTTAGGGTAAGTGTAACGGTGACAGTTAGGGTTAGGGTAAGGGTTAGGATTAGGGTTAGGATAGGGTAAGATTTAGGGTTAGTGTTAGTGTTAGGTTTATGGATAGGGTTACGGTAAAGGTAAGGGTTAGGGTTAGAGTTAGCGTTAGGTTAGGATTAGGGCAATGGTAAGGGTTAGGGTTAATGTTAGAGTTAAGGTTAGGGTAATGGTAAGGGTTAGAGTTAGGGTTAGTGTTATGGTTAGGTTTAGAGTTAGGGTTAGGGTTAGGTTTAGGGTTAGGCTTAGGGTAAGGGTTAGGGTTAGGGTTAGGATTAGGATTAGGATTTGGTTAGGTTTAGGGTTAGGGTTAGGGTTAGGGTTAGTGTTAGGGTTAGGGTAAGGGTTAGGGTTATGTTTAGGGATAGGCTTAGGGTAAGGGTAAGGGCTAGGTTTAGGGTTAGGGTTACGGGTTAGGGTTAGGGTTAGGGTTAGGCTAGGGTAAGGGTTAGGGTTAGGGTTACGGGTTAGGGTTAGGGTTAGGGTTAGGCTAGGGTAAGGGTTAGGGTTAGGGTTAGGGGTTAGGGTTGGGGTTAGGGTAAGGTTAGGGTTAGGGTCAGGGTTAGGGTTAGGGTAAGGGTAAGTGTTAGGTTTAGGTTTAGGTTTAGGGTTAGGGTAAAAGTAAGGGTAGGGTTAGGTTTAGGGTTAGGGTTAGGTTTAGGTTAAGGGTTAGGGTTAGGGTTATTGGTAGGGTAAGTGTAAGTGTTAGGGTTATGGTTATGGTTAGGGTTAGGGTAAGGTAAGGTTTAGGGTTAGGGTTAGGGTTAGGTTAAGGGTTAGGGTTAGGGTTAGGGTAAGATTAAGTGTTAGGGTCAGGCTTAGAGTTAGGGTTAGGCTTAGGGTAAGAGTAAGGGTTAGGGTTAGAGTTAGGGTTAGGGGTTAGGGTTAGGGTAATGGTTAGGGATAGGTTTAGGGTTAGGGTTAGGGTAAGGGTAAGGGTAAGGTTGATGGTTAGGATTAGGGTTAGGGTTAGTGTCAGGGTTATGGTTAGGGTTAGGGTTAGGGTTAGTGTTAGGTTTAAGGTTAGGGTTAGGGTTAGGGTTAGGGTTAGGTTTAGGGTTAGGATTAGGGAAAGGGTAAGTGCTGGGATTACGGTTAGGGTTAGGGTTCGGGTTAAAGTTAGGGTTAGGTTTAGGGTTAGGGAAAGGGTAAGGGTTAGGATTAGGGTTAGGGTTAGGGTTCGCATTAAGTTTAGGGTTAGGATTAGGGTAAGGCTAAGTGTTAGGGTTAGGGTTAGGGTAAGGGTTACGTTTAGGGTTAGGTGTTAGGATTAGGGTTAGGTTTAGAGTGAGGTTTAAGGTTAAGGTTAATGTTATTGTTAGGGTCAGGATTAGGGTTAAGGAAACGGTAAGGGTTAGGGTTAGGGTTAGTAGTAGGGTTAACATTAAGGGTAGGTATTGGGTTAGGGTAAGGGTAAGGGTTAGGGTTAGGGTTAAGGGTTAGGGTTAGGGTTAGGTTTAGGGTAAGGTTAAGGGTAATGTTTAGGATTAGGGTTAGGGTTAGGGTTAGGGTAAGGGTAAGGGTAAGGGTTAGGGTTAGGTTTGGAGTTGGGGTTAAGGTAAGTGTTAGGCTTAGGTTAAGGGAAAGGGTTAGAGTTAGGGTTAGGGTTAGGGTAAGGGTTAGGGTGAGTGTTAGGGTTAGGGTGAGTGTTAGGTTTAGGGTTAGGTGTTAGGGTTAGGGTTACGATTAGGGTTAGGGTAAGGGTTATGGTTAGGTTTAGGTTAAGAGTTAGGGTTAGGGTTAGGGTAAGGGTAAGGGTTAAAGTTAGGGCTAGGGTAAGGTTTAGGGTTAGGGGTTAGGGTTAGGGTTAGGGTTAGGGTAATGTTTAGGGTTAGGGTTAGGTTAAGGGTATGTGTTAAGGTTAGTGTTAGTGTTAGGGTTAGGTTTTGGGTTAGGGGTTAGGGTTAGGGTTAGGGTTCGGGTTAGGGGTTAGGATTAGGGTTAGGGGTAGGGTTAGAGTTAGGGTAAGGGTTAGGATTAGGGTTAGGGTAAGTGTAAGGGTTAGAGTTAGGGTTAGGGATACGGTTAGTGGTTAGGGTTAGGGTTAGGTTTAGGGTAAGGGTTAGGGTTAAGTTTAGGGTTAGGTTTAGCGTTAGGGTTAGGGTTAGGGGTTAGGATTAGGGTTAGGGTTACGGTAAGGGTTAGGGCTAGAGTAGGGTTAGGGTTAGGTTTAGGGTTAGGGTAAGGGTAAGGGTTAGGGTTAGGTTTAGCGTTAGGGTTAGGGTAAGGGTTAGGGTTAGGGTTAGGGTTAGGGTAAGAGTTAGGGTTAGGGTTTAGGTTAGGGTTAGGGTTAGTTTAAGGGTTAGGGATAGCGTTAGCGTAAGCGTAACGTTTAGGGTTAGGGTTAGGGTTAGAGTTAGGGTTAGGGTAAGGGTAAATGTTAGGGTTAGGGTTAGGGTTAGGGTTAGGTTTAGGGTTAGGGTTAGAATTTGGGTAACTGTTACGGTTAGGGTTAGGGTAAGGGTTAGTGTAAGGGTAAGGGTTAGGATTAGGGTTAGGGTTAGGATTAGGGTTTGGGTTAGGGTCAGGGTTAGGTTTAGGGTTAGGGAAATGGTAAGGGTTAGGGTAAGGGTTAGGGTTAGGGTTAGGGTTAGGGTAAGGATTAGGGTTAGGGTTAGAGTTAGGTTAAGGGTTAGGGTTAGGATTAGGGTTAGGGTTAGCATTAAGTTTAGGGTTAGGGTTAGGGTAAGGGTAAGGTTTAGGGTTAAGGTTAGGGTTAGGGTAAGGTTTAGGGTTAGAGTTAGGGTTAGTGTAAGGGTTAGGGTTAGGGTTAAGTTTGGGGTTAGCATTAAGGATAGGTTTAGGCTTAGGGTTAGGGTTAGGTGTTAGGGTTAGGGTTAGGATTAGTGTTAAGGTTACGGTAAGGGTTAGGGTTAGGGTTAGGGTAAGGTTAAGGTTT
>NW_028327474.1:47885-60385 GCF_031878675.1 Megascapheus bottae | reverse complement strand
TTAGGGTTAGGGTCAGGGTTAGGGTTAGGATTATGGTTAGAGTTAGGGTAAGGGTAAGGCTTGTGGTTAGAGTTAGAGTTAGGGTTAAGTTTAGGGTTACGTTAGGGTAAGGGTAAAGGATAGGGTTAGGGTTAGCGTAAGTGTTAGGGTTAGGGTTAGGGTAAGGGAAAGAGTTAGGGTTAGGTTTAGGGTTAGGGTTAGGTTTAGGGTTCGGATTAGGGTTATGGTTAGGGTTAGGGTAATGGTAAGTGTTAGGGTTAGGATTAGGGTTAGTGTTAGGATAAGGGTAAGGGTTCGGATTAATGTTAGGGTTAGGGATAGGGTAAGGGTAATGGTTAGGGTTAGTGTTAGTGTTAGGGTTAGGGTTAAGGTTAGGGTTAGGGTTAGGGTAAGGGTAAGGGTTAGGGTTTGGTTTAGGGTTAGGGTTAGGCTTTAGGGTTAGGGTTAGGGTAAGGGTAAGGTTTAGGGTTAGGCTTAGGGTTAGGGGTTAGTATTATGGTTAGGGTTAGGGTTAGGTTTAAGGTAATGGTTAGGGTTAGGGTTAGATTTTGGGTTAGGGAAAGGGTAAGGGTTAGGGTTAGGGTTAGGGTAAGGATTAGGGTTAGGGTTAGGGTAATGGTTAGGTTTACGGTTAGGGTTAGCATTAAGGTTAGGGTTAGGGTAAGGGTTAGTGTTAGGGTTAGGGTTAGGATTAGGGTTAGGGTTTAGGGATAGGGTTAGGGTTAAGGTAAGGGTAAGGGTTAGGGTTAGGGTTAGGTTTACGGTTAGGGTTAAGATAAGGGTAGGGGTTAGGGTTAGGGTTTGGGGTTAGGGTTAGGGTTAGGGTAAGGGTTAGGGTGAGGGTTAGGGTTAGGGTAAGGGTAAGTGTTAGGGTTAGGGTAAGAGTGAGGGTTAGGGTAAGGGTAAGGGTTAGGGTTAGGGTTAATATTAGGTTTAGGTTTAGGGTTAGGGTTAGGGTTAGGGTTAGGGTAAGGGAAAGTGTTAGGTTTAGGGTTAGGGTTAGGGTTAGGGTTAGGGTTAGAGATAATGTTAGGGTTAGGGTTAGGGTTAGGTTAAGGGTTAGGTTTAGGGTTAGGGTTAGGTTTAGGGTTAGGGTTAGGGTTAGGGTAACGGTTAGGGTTAGGGTTAGGGTAAGGGTTAGGTTTAGGGTTAGGGTAGGGGTAAGGATTATAGTTAGGGTTAGGGGTAGGTTTAGGGGTTAAGGTTAGGGATAGGGTTAGGGTTAGGGTAAGGATTAGGGTTTGGGTTAGGGTAGGTAAGGGTAATTTTTAGGGTTAGGGTTAGGGTTAGGGTTAGGGTAAGGGTGAGGTTTAGGGTTAGATTTTGGGTTAGGCGTAGGTTTAGGGTTAGCGTTAGGGTTAGGGTAAGGGTAAGTGTTAGGTTTAGCGTTAGGGTTAGTTTTGAGGTTAAGATAAGGTTAAGGGTTAGGGTTAGGGTTGGGGTTAGGGGTTAGTGTTAGGGTTAGGGTTAGGTTTAGGGTTTGGGATAGCGTTAGAGTTAAGGTAAGTGTTAGGGTTAGGGTTAGGGTTAGGGTAAGGGTTAGGGTTAGGGTTAGGGTTAGGGTTAGGTTTAGGGTTTGGAATAGCGTTAGGGTTAGGGTAAGTGTTAGGGTTAGGGTTAGGGTTAGGGTAAGGGGTAGGGTAAGGATAAGGGTTAGGGTTAGGGTTAGGGTTAGGGTTAGGGTTAGGGTTAGTAGGGTTAGGTTTAGGGTAAGGGTAAGGGTAAGGGTTAGGGTTAGGGTTAGTGTTAGGTTTAGGGTAAAGGTTAGGGTAAGGTTAGGGTAAGGGTAAGGGTTAGGGTTTGGTTTAGGGTTAGGGTTAGGCTTTAGGGTTAGGGTTAGAGTTAGGGTTAGGGTAAGAGTAAGGGTTAGGGTTAGGTTTAGGGTTAGGTTTAGGGTTAGGGTTAGGGTAAGGGTAAATGTTAGGGTTAGGTTTAGGGTTAGGTTTAGGGTTAGGATAAGTTTAAGGTTAAGGTTAGGTTTAGGGTTATGGTTAGGGTTAGGGTTTAGGGTTAGGGTTAGGGTTAGGTTTATGGTAAGGGTAAGGGTTAGGGTTAGGGTTTGGGTTAGGGTTAGGATAAGGTTAAGGTTAAGGTTAGGTTTAGGGTTAGGGTTTAGGGTTAGGGTTAGGTTTAGGGTAAGGTTAGGGTTAGGGTCAGGGTTAGGGTTAGAGTTAGGGTTAGGGTAAGAGTAATGGTTAGGGTTAGGTTTAGGGTTAGGTTTAGGGTTAGGGTTAGGGTAAGGGTAAGTGTTAGGGTTATGGGTAGAGTTAGAGTTAGGGTTAGGGTTAAGTTTAGGGGTAGGGTTATGGTTAGGGTAAGGTAAGGGTTAGGATTGGGTTTGGCTTAGGGAAAGGGTAAGGGTTAGGCTTAGGTTTAGGGTTAGGGTTAGGATTAGGGTTAGGGTTAGGGTAAGGGTTAGGGTTAGGGTTAGGGTTAGCATTAAGTTTAGGGTTGGGTTTAGGGTACGGGTAAGGGTTAGGGTTAGGATTAGGGTTAGGGTTAGGGGTTAGGGTTAAGGTTAGGGTTAGGGTTAATGTTAGGTTTAGGGTTAAGATTAGGGTAAGGGTAGGGGTTACGGTTACGGTTACGGTTAGGGATAAGGTTAGGGTAGGTGTAGGGATATGGTAAGGTTAAGTGTTTGGGTTAGGGTTAGGATTAGGGTTAGGTTTAGGGTTAGGGTTACGGTAAGGTTAAGTGTTAGGGTTAGGGTTAGGGTTGGGGTAATGGTAAGGTTTAGGTTTAGGGTTAGGGCTAGGGTTAGGGGTTAGGATTAGGGTTAGGGTTAGGGTTAGGGTTTGTGTTAGGGTAAGGTTATGGTTTAGGGTTAGAGTTACGGTTAGGGTTAATATTAATATTATGGTTAGGGTTAGGATTAGGGTTACGAAACGGTTAAGGGATAGGGTAAGGTTTCGGGTTAGGGTTAGGGTAAGGATTAGGGCTAGGGTTAGCGATAGGGTAAGGTTTAGAGTTAGGTTTAGGGGTAGGGTTAACATTAAGGTTAGGTTTTGGGTTAGGTTAAGGGTAAGGGTTATGGTTAGGGTTAGGGTAGGGCAAGCATTAGGGTTAGGGTTAGGGTAAGGGTTAGGGTTAGGTTATGGTTAGCAGTAAGGTTAGGGTTAGGCATAGGGTAAGTGTAAGGGTTAGGTTAGGGTTAGGGTTAGGGTTAGGTGTTAGGTTTAGGGTTAGGGTTATGTTTAGGGTTAGGGTAAGGGTAAAGCTTAGGGTTAGGGTTAGCATTAAGTTTAGGGTTGGGGTTAGGGTTAGGGTTAGGGTTTGAGGTTAGGTTTAGGGATAGGGTTAGGTTTAGGGTTAGGGTTAGGGTAAGGGTAAGGTTTAGCGTTAGGGTTAGTGTTAGAGTTAAGGTTAGGGTTAGGGTTAGGGTAAGGGTAAGGGTCAGGGTTAGGGTTAGGGTAAGGGTAAGGTTTATGGTTAGGGTTAGGGTTAGGGTTAGGGTTAGGGTTAGGGTAAGGATTATGGTTAGGGTTAGGGTAGGGTAAGGGTTAGGGTTAGGGTTAGGGTTAGGGTTAAGGTTAGGGTAAGGGTAAGGGTTAGGTTTGGGGTTAGGATTAGGTTAGGGTTAGGGTAAGGTTAAGGTTAGCGTTAGGGTTAGGGTTAGGTTTAGTGTTAGGGTTAGGGTAAGGGTAAGTGTTAATGTTAGGGTTAGGGTTAGGGTAAGGTTTAGGATTATGGTTAGTGTTAGTGTTATGGTTAAGGTTAGCGTTTGAGTTTGGGTAAGGGTAAGGGTTAGGGTTAGGGGTTAGGATTAGGGTTAGGGTTAGGTTTATGGTTAGGGTAAGGGTAAGGTTTAGGGTTAGGGTTAAGGTTTAATGTTAGGGTTAGGGTTAGCGTTAGGGTTAAGGTAAGGGTAAGGGTTAGCGTTAGGGTTAGGGTAAGTGTAAGGGTTAGGGATAGGGTTAGGGATAGTTTTAGGGTTAGGGTTAGGGTAAGGTTAGGGTTAGGGTCAGGGTTAGGGTTAGGGTTAGGGTTAGGAATAAGGTAATGTAAGGATAAGGGTTAGGGTTAAGGTTAGGTTAAGGTTAAGGATTAGGGTTAGGGTTAGGGTTAGGGGTTAGGGTTAATGTTAGGTTTAGTGTTAGGGTTAGGGTTAGTGTTAGGTTCAGGGTTAAGTTTAGGGTTAGGGTTAGGGTAAGGGTTAGGGTTATGGTTAGGTTTCGGGGTTAGGGTTAGGGTTTAGGGGTAGGGTCAGGAGAAGGTTTCGGTTTAGGGTTAGTGTTAGGGGTTAGGGTTAGGGTTAAGATAAGGGTAAGTGTTAGGGTTACGGTTAGGGTTACGGTTGGTTTAGGGTAAGGGTAAGTTTTAGGGTTAGGGTTAGGGTTATGTTTAGGGTAAGGATAAGGGTTAGGGTTAGGGTTAGGTTTAGGGTTAGGTCTGGGTTAGGATTAGGGTTAGGGTTAGGGTTAGGGTTAGGGAAAGGGTAAGGTTTGAGTTAGGATTAGGGTTAGGGAAATGGTAAGGGTTAGGGTTAGGGTTAGGGTAAGGGTAAGTGTTAGGGTTAGGGTTAGGGTTAGGTGTAGGGTTAGGGTTAGGGTAAGTGTAAGGGTTAGGGTTAGTATTAGGGTTAGGGGTTAGGGTTAGGGTTTGGGTTAGGGTTAGAGTAAGGTTAAGGTTTACGGTTAGGGTTAGGATTCGGTGTTAGGGTTAGGGTTAGGGTTAAGGTTAAGGTAATGCTTAGGGTTAGGGTAATGGATAGGGTTAGGTTTAGGGTATGGGTAAGGGTAAGGTTTAGGGTTAGATTTAGGGTTAGGGTTGGGGTAAGGGTAGTGGTTAGGGTTAGGGTTAGAGTTAGGGTTAGGGTTAAGGTTAGGGTAAGGTTTAGGGTAAGGGTTAGGGTAAGGGTAAGGGTTAGAGTTAGGGTTAGGGTTAGGGTTAGGTTTAGGGTTAGGGTAAGGATAAATATTAAGGTTAGTGTTAGGGTTAGTGAAAGGGAAAGGGTTAGGGTTAGGTTTAGGGTTAGGGTTAAGTTTAGGGTTCGGATTAGGGTTAGGGTTAGGGTTAGGGTAATGGTAAGTGTTAGGGTTAGGGTTAGGGTTAGTGTTAGGGGTTAGGGTTATTGTAAGGGTTAGGGTTAGGGGTTAGGTTTAGGGTTAGGGTAATGGTTAGGGTTAGGGTTAGGGTAAGGTTTAGGGTTAGGGTTAGGGTAAGGGTAAGGGTTAGAGTTAATGTTAGGGTTAGGGTTAGGGTTAGGGTAAGGATAAGTATTAATGTTAGTGTTAGGGTTAGTGTAAGGGAAAGGGTTAGGGTTAGGTTTAGGGTTAGGTTTAAGTTTAGGGTTCGGATTAGGGTTAGGGTTAGGGTAAGAGTAAGCGTTAGGTTAGGGTTAGGGTTAGAGTTAAGGTAAGGGTAAGGCTTGGGGTTAGAGTTAGAGTTAGGACTAGGTTTAGGGTTAAGTTAAGGTAAGGGTAAGGGTTAGGATTAGGGTTATTGTTAGGGTTAGGGTTAGGGTACAGACGAGGGTTAGGGTTAGGTTTAGGGTTAGGGTTAGGGTTAGGTTTAGGGTTAGGTTTAGGGTAAGGGTAAGGGTTAGGGTTAAGGTTAGGGTTAGTGTTAGAGTTAGGGTTAAGGTTAGGATTAGGGTTAGGGTAAGGGTTAGGGTTTGGTTTAGGGTTAGGGTTAGGGTTAGGGTAAGGTTAAGGGTAAGGTTTAGGGTTAGGGTTAGGGTTAGAGGTTAGGATTAGGGTTAGGGTTAGGCTTAGGGTTAAGGTAATGGTTAGGGTTAGGGTTCGGGTTTGGGTTAGATTTAGCTATAGGGTAAGGATAAGGTTTAGAGTTAGGGTTAGGGTTAGGTTTAGGGTTAGGGAAAGGGTAAGGGTTAGGATTATGGTTAGGGTAAGGATTAGGTTTAGGTTCAGGGTTAGGGTTAGGGTAAGGGTTAGGGTTAGGGTTAGGGTTAGCATTAAGATTAGGGTTAGGGTTAGGGTAAGGGTTAGGTTTAGGGTTAGGGTTAGGGTAAGGGTTAGGGTTAGGTTTAGGGTTAGGGTTATGTTTAGGGTTAGTGTTAGGTGAAGGGTAAGGGTTAGGTTTAGGGTTAGGTTTAGAGTAAGGTAAGGGTTACAGTTAGGGTTAGGGTTAGGGTTAGGGTTAGGGGTTAGGGATAGGGTTAGGGTTAGGTTTATGGTTGCGGTAAGGTTAAGTGTTAGGGTTAGGGTTAGGGTTAGGGTAAGGGTTACAGTTAGGGTTAGGGTTAGGGTTAGGGGTTAGGGTTAGGGTTAGGGTTAGGGTTAGAGTAAGGGTAAGGGTTATGGTAAGGGTTAGGGTTAGGGTTTGGAAAATTGTAAGGGTTAGGGTTAGGGTTCGCGTTAAGGTTAGGGTTAGGGTTAGGATAAGGGTAAGGGTTAGGGTCAGGGTTAGGGTTAGGGTCAGGGATTAGGGTTAGGGTGAGGGTTGGGGTTACGTTTAGAGTTAGGGTTAGGGTAAGGGTAAGGGTTAGCTTTAGGTTTAGTGTTAGGTTTAGGTTTAGGGTTAGGGTAGGGGTAAGGGTTAGGGTTAGGGTTAGAGTTAGAGTTATGGCTAGGGTTAGGTTTAGGGTTAGGGTTAGGGTTAGGGTAAGTTAAGGGTTAGGATTGGGTTAGGCTTAGGGAAAGGGTTAGGGTTAGGGTTAGGGTTAGCACTAAGGTTAGGGTTAGGGTTAGGGTAAGGGTTAGGGTTAGGGTTAGTGTTAGCATTAAGTTTAGGGTTAGGTTTAGGGTAAGAGTAAGGGTTAGAGTTAGGATTAGGGTTAGGGTTAGGGGTTAGGATTAATGTTAGGGTTAGGGTTAGGTTTAGGGTTAGGATTAGGGTAAGGGTAAGGGTTAGGGTTAGGGTTAGGGTTAGGATTAAATTAGGGTTAGGGTTAGGGTTAATGTTAGGGGTTAGGGTTAGGGTTAGTGTAAGGGTTAGGGTTACGGTTAGGGTAAGGGTTAGGGTTAGGGATAGGATTAGGGTAAGGGTAAGGGTTAGATTAGGGTTAGGGTTAGGGTTAGTGTTAGGGGTTAGGGTAATGTTTAGGGTTAGGGTTAGGGTAAGGTTTAGTTTTAGGGTTAGCGTTAGGAGTAGGGTTAGGGTAAGGGTAAGTGTTAGAGTTAGGGTTAGGGTTAAGGTTAGGGTAAGAGTAAGGGTTAGGGTTAGGTTTACGGTTAGGCTAAGGGTTATGTTTAGTTTTAGGGTAAGGGTAAGTGTTAAAGTTAAGGTTACGGTTTGGGTTAGGGTTAGGTTTGGGATTAGAGTTAGGATAAGGGTAAGGGTTCGGGATAGGTTTCGGGTTAGGGTTAGGGTAAGGTTAAGTGTTAGGGTTAAGGTTAGGGTTAGGGTTAGGGTTAGGGCTGGGGTTAGGGTAAGGGTTAGGGTTAGGGTAAGGTTTAGGGTTAGGGTTACGGTTAGGTTTAGTGTTAGTGTTAGGGTAAGGGTAAGGGTTAGGGTTAGGTTTAGGTTTGGGGTTAAGGTTACGGTTAGGGTTAGAGTAAGGGTCAGGGTTAGGGTTAGGGTTAGGGTAAGGAATAGGGTTAGGGTTAGGGTTAGGGTTAGGGTTAGGGTAAGGGTAAGGGTTAGATTAGGGTTAAGGTTAGGGTTAGTGTTAGGGGTTAGGGTTAGGGTTATGTTAAGGGTTAGGGTTAGGGATTTTGGTTAGGGTTAGGGTTAGGGTAATGATTAGGGTTAGGGTTAGGGTAAGGTTTATGGTTAGGTTTAAGGTTAGGGTAATGGTTAGAGTTAGGGTTAGGGTTAGGGTTAGGGGTTAGGATTAGGGTTAGGGTAAGGCTTAGGGTTAGGTTTAGCCTAAGGTTTAGGGTTAGGATTAGGGTGAGATTAAGGGTAAGGGTTAGAGTTGGGGTTAGGGTTAGGGTTATGATTAGGGGTTAGGGTTAGGGTTAGGGTCAGGGTCAAGGTTAGGGTTAGGGTTAGGGTAAGGATAAGTGTTAGGGTTAGGGTTAGGGTTAGGGTAAGAGAAAGGGTTAGGGTTACGTTTAGGGTTAGGGTTAGGGTTAGAGTTAGGGTAAGGGTAAGGCTTGGGTTTAGAGTTAGAGTTACTGTTAGGGTTAGGGTTAGGGTGAGTGTTAGGATAAGGGTAAGGTTAGGTTTAGGGTTAGGTTACGGGTAAGGGCTAGGGTTTGGTTTAGGGTTAGGTTAGGGTTTAGGGTTAGGGTTAGGGTAAGGGTAAGGTTCAGGGTTAGGGTTAGGGTTAGGGGTTAGGATTAGGGTTAGGGTTAGGGTTACGGTTAAGGTAATGGTTAGGGTTAGGTTTAGGGTTTGGGTTAGGTTTAGCTTTAGGTTAAGTGTAAGGTTTAGAGTTAGGGTTAGGGTTAGTTTTAGGGTTAGGGAAAGGGTAAGGGTTAGGGTTAGGGTTAGGGTAAGGATTAGGGTTAGGGTTAGGGTTAGGGTAAGGGTTAGGGTTAGGGTTAGCATTAAGGTTAGGGTTAGGGTTAGGGTAAGGGTTAGGGTTAGCTTTAGGGTTAGGGTTATGGTCAGGAGAAGGGTAAGGGTTAGGGTTAGGGTTAGGGTTAGGTTTAGGGTTAGGATTAGGGTAAGTGTTAGGGTTAGGGTTAGGGTAAGGGTTAGGGTTAGGGTTAGGGTTAGGGTTAGGGTTAGGGTAAGTGTTAGGGTTAGGGTTAGGGTAAGGGTAAAGGTTAGGGTTAGTGTTAGGGTTAGCGTTAAGGTAAGGGTTAGGTTTAGGGTTAGAGTTAGGGTAAGGTTTAGGGTTAGGTTTAGGGTTAGCATTAAGGTTAGGGTTAGGGTTAGGTTAAGGGTAAGGGTTAGGGTTAGGGTTCGGGGTAGAGTCAGGGGTTAGAGTTAAGTTTAGGGTTGTGGTTAGGTTTAGAGTTAGGGTTAGGGTAAGGGTAAGGGTTAGGATTAGGTTTAGGGTTCTGTTTAGGGTTAGGGTTAGGGTAAGGGTAAGGGTTAATATTAGGGTTAGAGTTAGAGTTATGGTTAGGGTTAGTTTTAGGGTTAGGTTGAGGGTTAGGGTAAGGTAAGCGTTAGGATTGGGTTAGGCTTTGGGAAAGGGTAAGGGTTAGAGTTAGGGTAAGGGTTAGGGTTAGGGTTAGGTTAGCATTAAGGTTAGGGTTAGGGTTAGGGTTAGAGTTAGGGTAAGGGTTAGGGTTAGGGTTTGGGTTAGCATTAAGTTAGGGTTATGTTTAGGGTAAGGGTAAGGGTTAGGTTTAGGATTAGGGTTAGGGTTAGGGGTTAGGGTTAAGGTTAGGGTTAGGGTTAGGGTTAGGTTTAGGGTTAGGATTAGGGTAAGGGTAAGGGTTAGGGTTAGGGTTAGGGTTAGGGTTAGGTTTAGTGTTAGGGTTAGGATAATGGTAAGGGCAGGGGTTAGGGTTAGGTTTAGGGTTAGGTTTAGGGTTAGGGTTAGGGTAACGGTAAGGGTTAGGGTGAGGGTTAGTGTTAGGTTTAGGGTTAGGGTTAGGGTTGGGTTATTTTTAGTGATATGGTAAGGGTGAGGGTTAGGGTTAGGGTTAGGGTTAGGGTTAGGGTTAGGTTTAGGGTTAGGGTTAAGGTTAGGGTTAGGGTAAGGGTACGGGTACAGGTTAAGGTTAAGGTTAGGTTTAAAGTTAGGTGAGGTTTAGGGTTAGGGTTAGGGTTAGGGTTAGGAAAAGGGTAAGTGTTAGGATAAGGGTTAGGTTTAGGGTTAGGATTAGGGTAAGGATTAGGGTTAGGGTTAGGGTTTGGATAAGAGTCATTGTTAGGCTTAGGGTTAACATTGAGTTTAGGGTTAGGGTTAGGGTAAGGGTAAGGGTAAGGGTTAGGGTTAGAATTAGGGTAAGGATTAGGGATAGGGTTAGGGTTAGGGTTAGGGTTAGGGTTATGTTTAGGGTAAGGGTTAGGGTTAGGGTTACGGTAAGAGTAAGGTTTAGCATTAGCATGAGGGTCAGGTTTAGGGTTAGGATTAGTGTTAGGGTTAGGGTAAGTGTAAGGGTTAGGGTTAGGGTTAGGGTTACGGTTACGGTTAAGGGAAGGGTTAGGGTTAGAGTAATGGTTAGGGTTAGGGTAAGGGTAAGGGTTAGGTTTAGGTTTAGGGTTGGGGTTAAGTTTATGGTTAGGGTTAGTGTAAGGATAAGGCTTAGTGTTAGGGTTAGGGTTAGGGTAAGGGTTAGGGTTAGGGTTAGGGTGAGGGTGAGGGTTAGGGTTAGGGTTAGGTTAGGGTAAGGGTGAGGGTTAGGGTTAAGGTTAAGGTTAGGGTAAGGGTTAGGGTTAGGGTTAGGGTAATGGTAGGGGTTAGGGTTAGGGTTAGGGTAGGGTTAGGGATAGGTTTAGGGGTTAGAGTTAGGGTAAGGGTAAGGGTTAGCGTTAGGGTTGGGTTAGGTTTATGGTTGGGGTTAAGGTTAGGGTTAGGGTTAGGGTAAGGGTAAGGGTTAGGGTTAGGGTTAGGGGTTAGGGTTAGGGTTAGGGTTAGGTTTAGGTTTAGGGTTAGGGTAAGGGTAATGGTTGGGGTTAGGTTTAGGGTTAGGTTTAGGATTAGGGTTAGGGTAACTGTTAGGGTTAGGGTTAGGGTTAGGGAAAGGGTAACGGTTAGGGTTAGGGTTAGGTTAGGGTAAGGATTAGAGTTAGGGTTAGGGTAGGGTAAGGGTTACGGATAGGGTTAGGGTTAGGGTTAGCATTAACGTTAGGGTTAGGGTAAGAGTAAGGTTTATTGTTAGGTTTAGGATTAGGGTTATGGTTAGGGTTAGGGTAAGGGTAAGGGTTAGGTTTGGGGTTAGGGTTAGGTTAGGGTTAGGCTAAGGTTAGTGTTAGGTTTAGGGTTAGGGTTAGGGTTAGGTTTAGGGTTAGGGTTAGGGCAAGGGTAAGTGTTAGGCTTAGGGTAAGGGTTAGGATTATGGTTAGTGGTAGGGTTAGGATTAAGGTTAGGTTTAGAGTTTGGGTAAGGGTAAGGGTTAGGTTTAGTGTTAGGGGTTAGGATTAGGGTTACGGTTAGGTTTAAGGTTAGGGTAAGGGTAAGGATTAAGGTTAGGGTTAAGGTTTGAGGTTAGGGGTAGGGTTAGGGTTAGGGTTAAGGTAAGGGTAAGGGTTAGGGTTAGGGTTAGGGTAAGGGTAAGTGTTAGGGTTAGCGTTAGGTTTAGGGTTAGTTTTAGGATTAGGGTAAGTGTAAGGGAAAGGGTTAGGGTTAGGGTTCGGGTTAGGGTAAGAGTTAGGTTTAGGGTAAGGGTTAGGGTTAGGGTTAGGGTTAGGGTTATGTTTAGGGTTAGAGTTTAGGGGAAGGGGAAGGGTTAGGGTTAGTTTTAGGGTTGGGGTTAAGTTTAGGGTTAGGGTTATGGTAAGGGTAAGGGTTAGGGTTAGGGTTGGTGTTAGGATAATGGTTGGGGTTAGGGTTAGGGTTAGAGTGAGGGTTAGGGTTAGGGTTAGTGTTAGAGGTTATGGTTATGGTTAGGGTTAGTGTTAGGGTAATGTTTAGGGTTAGTTTTAGGGTTAGAGTGAGGGTTAGGTTTAGGGTTAGGGTAAGGGTAAGTGTTGGGTTTGGGGTTAGGGTAGGGCAAGCATTAGGGTTAGGGTTAGGGTTAGGGTAAGGGTAAGTGTTAGTGTTAGGGTTAGAGTTAGGGTTCCGGTAAGGGTAAAGTTTAGGGTTAGGGGTCAGGGTTAGCGTTAGGGTTAGGTTTAGGTTTAGGGTTAGGGTTAATGTAAGGGGAAGTGTTAGGGTTAGGGTTAGGGTTAGGGATAGGATAAGGGTAAGGGTTAGGGTTAGGGTTAGGGTTAGGTTTATGGTTAGGGATAGGGTAAGGGTAAGGGTTAGGGTTAGGGTTAGGGTTGGGGTTAGGTTTAGGGTTTAGGGTTAGGGTTAGTGTTAGGGTAAGTGTAAGGGTTAGGGTTCGGGTTAGGGGTTAGGGTTAGGGTTATGGTTAGTGGTTAGGGTTAGGGTTAGGTTACGGTTAAGATAAGGGCAGGGGTTAGGGTTAGGGTTAGGCTTAGGGTTAATATTAGGTTTAGGGTTAGGGTAAGGGTAAGGGTAAGTGTTAGGGTTAGGGTTAGGGTTAGGGTTAGGGTTAGGGTTACCGTTAGGATAAGGGTTAGGGTTAGGGTTAGGGTTAGGGTCAGGTTTATGGTTAGGGTTAGGGTAAGGGTAAGGGTTAGGGTTAGGGTTAGGGTTGGGGTTAGGTTTAGGGTTTAGGGTTAGGGTTAGTGTTAGGGTAAGTGTAAGGGTTAGGGTTCGGGTTAGGGGTTAGGGTTAGGGTTAGGGTTATGGTTAGGGGTTAGGGTTAGGTTTAGGGTTACGGTTAAGATAAGGGCACGGGTTAGGGTTAGGCTTAAGCTTAGGGTTAATGTTTGGTTTAGGGTTAGGGTAAGCGTAAGTGTAAGTGTTATGGTTAGGGGTTAGGGCTAGGGTGTAGGGTTAGGGTTAGGGTTAGGTTTAGGGTTAGGGTTAGGATTAGCTAAGGATAAGGGTTAGGGTTAGGTTAGGGTAAGGGTTAAGGTTAGGGTTAGGTTTAGGTTTAGGTTTAGAGTTAGGGTAAGGGTAAGGGTTAGAGTTAGGGTTGGGTTAGGTTTAGGGTTGGGGTTAAGGTTAGGGTTAGGGA
>NW_028327474.1:0-47685 GCF_031878675.1 Megascapheus bottae | reverse complement strand
TTAGGGTTAGGGTTAGGGTTAGGGTTAGGGAAAGGGAAAGGATTAGGGTAAGGGTTAGGGTTAGGGTTAGCCTTAAGGTTAGGGTTAATGTTAGGGTAAGGGTAACTGTGAGGTTTAGGATTAGGGTTAGTGTAAGGGTAGGGTTATCGTTAAGGTAAGGGTTAGGGTTAGGGGTAGCGTTAGGGTTAGGGTACGGGTAAGGGTTAGGGTTAGGGCAAGGGTTAGGGTTAGGATTAGTGTTAGGTTTAGGTTTATGTTTAGGGTTAGGGTAAGTTTAGGGGTTTAGGGTTGGGGTTAGGGTTAGTGTTAGGGTAAGGGTTAGGGTTAGGGTTAGGTTTGGGTTAGGGTTGGGGAAAGGGTAAGGGTTAGGGTTAGGTTAGGGTTAGGGTTAGGATTAGAGTTAGGATTAGGTTTAGGGTTAGGGTTAGGTTTAGGGTTAGGGTTAGGATTAGAGTTAGGGTTAGGGTTAGGGTTAGGGTTAGGTTAGGGTTAGGGTAAGGGTTAAGGTTAGGGTTAGGTTAAGGGTTAGGGTTAGGGTTAAGGTTGGGGTTACGATTATAGTAAGGGTAAGTGTTAGGGTTAGGGTTAGGGTTAGTGTTAGGTTTAGGGTTGGGGTTAGGGTAAGGGTAATGGTTAGGATTAGGGTAAGGGTAAGGGTTAGGGTTAGGGTTAAGTTTAGGGTTAGGGTTAGGGTTACGGTAGGGGTAAGGGTTAGCGTTACGGTTAGGGAAAGGGTAAGATTTTGGGTTAGGGTTAGGGTTAGGGTAAGAATTAGGTATAGGGTTTGTTTAAGGGCTAGGTTTAGGGTTATGGTTAGTGTTAGCATTAAGGTTAGGGTTAGGGTTAGGGTAAGGGTAAGTGTTAGGATTAGGGTTAGGGTTAGCGTAAGTGTAAGGGTTAGGGTTAGGGTTAGGGTTAGTGTAAGGGTAAGGGTAAGGTTTAGGGTAAGGGTTAGGGTTAGGTTTGTCATTAGGTTAGGGTTAGGGTTAGGCTAAGGGTAAGGGTAAGGGTTAGGGTAAGGGTTAGGGTTAGAGTTAGCATTAAGGTTAGGGTTAGGGTTAGGGTAAGGGTTAGGGTTAGGGTTAGGGTTAGGGTTAAGTTTGGGGTTAGGATTATGGTAAGGGTAAGTGTTAGGGTTAGGGTTAGGGGTTAGGGTTAGGGTAAGGGTTATGTTTAGGGTTACGGTAAGGATAATGTTTAGGGTTGTGTTTAGGGTTAGGGTTAGGGTTAGGGTAAGGTTAGGGTTAGGGTTAGGGTAAGGGTTAGGGTTAGGTTTACGGTAAGGGTAAGTGTTAGGGTTAGGGTTAGGATTAGGGTTAGGATAAGGGTAATGGTTAGGGTTAGGGTTAGAGTTAGGGTTAGGGTAAGGGTAAGTGTTAGGGTTAGGGTTAGGGTTAGGGTTAGGGTTAGGGTTAGAATTAGGGTAAGTGTTAGGGTTAGGGTTTGGGTTAATGTAAGGGTAAGGGTTAGGATTAGGGTTAGGTTTAGGATTAGGGTTTGGGTTAGGGTCTGGGTTAGGTTTAGGGTTAGGGTAAGGGTCAGGTTTAGGGTAAGAGTTAGTGTTGGGTTAGGGTAAGGGTTAGGGTTAGGGTTAGGGTTAGGTTAGGGTTAAGTTTAGGTTTTGGTTTAGGGTTAGGGTAAGGGTAAGGGTAAGTGTTAGATTTAGGTTTAGGTTGGGGTTAAGTTTCGGTTAGGGTTAGGGTAAGGGTCAGGGTTAGGGTTAGGGTTATGTTAAGGAATAGGGTTAGGGTTAGCGTTAGGGTAAGGGTTATGTAGATTTATGGTTAGGGTTAGTGTTAGGGGTTAGGTTTAGGGTTAGGGTTAGGGTAAGGGTTAGGCTTAGGGGTTAGGGTTAGGGTTAGGGTTAGGGTAATGTTTAGGGTTAGGGTTAGGGTAAGGTTTAGCATTAGGGTTAGTGTTAGGGTTAGGGTAAGTGTAAGGGTTAGAGGTAGGGTTAGGGTTAGGGTTAGGATTAGGGTTAGGGGTTAAGGTTAAGGTTAGGGTTAGGGTAAGTTTTACGGCTAGGGTTAGGATTAGGGTGAGCGTTAGGGTTAGGGGTTAGGGTTAGGGTAAGGGTTAGGTTTCGGGTTAGGCTAAGGTTTAGGGTTAGGGTTAGGTTTAGATTAAGTGTAAGGGTTAGAGTTAGGGTTAGGGTTAGTGTTAAGGTTAGGGGTTAGGGTTAGGGTCAGGGTTAGGGTTAGGATTATGGTTAGAGTTAGGGTAAGGGTAAGGCTTGTGGTTAGAGTTAGAGTTAGGGTTAAGTTTAGGGTTACGTTAGGGTAAGGGTAAAGGATAGGGTTAGGGTTAGCGTAAGTGTTAGGGTTAGGGTTAGGGTAAGGGAAAGGGTTAGGGTTAGGTTTAGGGTTAGGGTTAGGTTTAGGGTTCGGATTAGGGTTATGGTTAGGGTTAGGGTAATGGTAAGTGTTAGGGTTAGGATTAGGGTTAGTGTTAGGATAAGGGTAAGGGTTCGGATTAATGTTAGGGTTAGGGATAGGGTAAGGGTAATGGTTAGGGTTAGTGTTAGTGTTAGGGTTAGGGTTAAGGTTAGGGTTAGGGTTAGGGTAAGGGTAAGGGTTAGGGTTTGGTTTAGGGTTAGGGTTAGGCTTTAGGGTTAGGGTTAGGGTAAGGGTAAGGTTTAGGGTTAGGCTTAGGGTTAGGGGTTAGTATTATGGTTAGGGTTAGGGTTAGGTTTAAGGTAATGGTTAGGGTTAGGTTAGATTTTGGGTTAGGGAAAGGGTAAGGGTTAGGGTTAGGGTTAGGGTAAGGATTAGGGTTAGGGTTAGGGTAATGGTTAGGTTTACGGTTAGGGTTAGCATTAAGGTTAGGGTTAGGGTAAGGGTTAGTGTTAGGGTTAGGGTTAGTGAAAGGGTTAAGGTTCGGGTTATGGTCAGCATAAGGGTAAGGGTTAGGGTTAGGGTTAGGATTAGGATTAGGGTTTGGGTTTAGGGATAGGGTTAGGGTTAAGGTAAGGGTAAGGGTTAGGGTTAGGGTTAGGTTTGGGGTTAGGGTTAAGATAAGGGTAGGGGTTAGGGTTAGGGTTTGGGGTTAGGGTTAGGGTTAGGGTAAGGGTTAGGGTGAGGGTTAGGGTTAGGGTAAGGGTAAGTGTTAGGGTTAGGGTAAGAGTGAGGGTTAGGGTAAGGGTAAGGGTTAGGGTTAGGGTTAATATTAGGTTTAGGTTTAGGGTTAGGGTTAGGGTTAGGGTTAGGGTAAGGGAAAGTGTTAGGTTTAGGGTTAGGGTTAGGGTTAGGGTTAGGGTTAGAGATAATGTTAGGGTTAGGGTTAGGGTTAGGTTAAGGGTTAGGTTTAGGGTTAGGGTTAGGTTTAGGGTTAGGGTTAGGGTTAGGGTAACGGTTAGGGTTAGGGTTAGGGTAAGGGTTAAGGTTAGGTTAGGGTTAGGGTAGGGGTAAGGATTATAGTTAGGGTTAGGGGTAGGTTTAGGGGTTAAGGTTAGGGATAGGGTTAGGGTTAGGGTAAGGATTAGGGTTTGGGTTAGGGTAGGTAAGGGTAATTTTAGGGTTAGGGTTAGGGTTAGGGTTAGGGTAAGGGTGAGGTTTAGGGTTAGATTTTGGGTTAGGCGTAGGTTTAGGGTTAGCGTTAGGGTTAGGGTAAGGGTAAGTGTTAGGTTTAGCGTTAGGGTTAGTTTTGAGGTTAAGATAAGGTTAAGGGTTAGGGTTAGGGTTGGGGTTAGGGGTTAGTGTTAGGGTTAGGGGTTAGGTTTAGGGTTTGGGATAGCGTTAGAGTTAAGGTAAGTGTTAGGGTTAGGGTTAGGGTTAGGGTAAGGGTTAGGGTTAGGGTTAGGGTTAGGGTTAGGTTTAGGGTTTGGAATAGCGTTAGGGTTAGGGTAAGTGTTAGGGTTAGGGTTAGGGTTAGGGTAAGGGGTAGGGGTAAGGATAAGGGTTAGGGTTAGGGTTAGGGTTAGGGTTAGGGTTAGGTTTAGGGGTTAGGTTTAGGGTAAGGGTAAGGGTAAGGGTTAGGGTTAGGGTTAGTGTTAGGTTTAGGGTAAAGGTTAGGGTAAGGTTAGGGTAAGGGTAAGGGTTAGGGTTTGGTTTAGGGTTAGGGTTAGGCTTTAGGGTTAGGGTTAGAGTTAGGGTTAGGGTAAGAGTAAGGGTTAGGGTTAGGTTTAGGGTTAGGTTTAGGGTTAGGGTTAGGGTAAGGGTAAATGTTAGGGTTAGGTTTAGGGTTAGGTTTAGGGTTAGGATAAGTTAAGGTTAAGGTTAGGTTTAGGGTTATGGTTAGGGTTAGGGTTTAGGGTTAGGGTTAGGGTTAGGTTTATGGTAAGGGTAAGGGTTAGGGTTAGGGTTTGGGTTAGGGTTAGGATAAGGTTAAGGTTAAGGTTAGGTTTAGGGTTAGGGTTTAGGGTTAGGGTTAGGTTTAGGGTAAGGTTAGGGTTAGGGTCAGGGTTAGGGTTAGAGTTAGGGTTAGGGTAAGAGTAATGGTTAGGGTTAGGTTTAGGGTTAGGTTTAGGGTTAGGGTTAGGGTAAGGGTAAGTGTTAGGGTTATGGGTAGAGTTAGAGTTAGGGTTAGGGTTAAGTTTAGGGGTAGGGTTATGTTAGGGTAAGGTAAGGGTTAGGATTGGGTTTGGCTTAGGGAAAGGGTAAGGGTTAGGCTTAGGTTTAGGGTTAGGGTTAGGATTAGGGTTAGGGTTAGGGTAAGGGTTAGGGTTAGGGTTAGGGTTAGCATTAAGTTTAGGGTTGGGTTTAGGGTACGGGTAAGGGTTAGGGTTAGGATTAGGGTTAGGGTTAGGGGTTTAGGGTTAAGGTTAGGGTTAGGGTTAATGTTAGGTTTAGGGTTAAGATTAGGGTAAGGGTAGGGGTTACGGTTACGGTTACGGTTAGGGATAAGGTTAGGGTAGGTGTAGGATATGGTAAGGTTAAGTGTTTGGGTTAGGGTTAGGATTAGGGTTAGGTTTAGGGTTAGGGTTACGGTAAGGTTAAGTGTTAGGGTTAGGGTTAGGGTTGGGGTAATGGTAAGGTTTAGGTTTAGGGTTAGGGCTAGGGTTAGGGGTTAGGATTAGGGTTAGGGTTAGGGTTAGGGTTTGTGTTAGGGTAAGGTTATGGTTTAGGGTTAGAGTTACGGTTAGGGTTAATATTAATATTATGGTTAGGGTTAGGATTAGGGTTACGAAACGGTTAAGGGATAGGGTAAGGTTTCGGGTTAGGGTTAGGGTAAGGATTAGGGCTAGGGTTAGCGATAGGGTAAGGTTTAGAGTTAGGTTTAGGGGTAGGGTTAACATTAAGGTTAGGTTTTGGGTTAGGTTAAGGGTAAGGGTTATGGTTAGGGTTAGGGTAGGGCAAGCATTAGGGTTAGGGTTAGGGTAAGGGTTAGGGTTAGGTTATGGTTAGCAGTAAGGTTAGGGTTAGGCATAGGGTAAGTGTAAGGGTTAGGTTAGGGTTAGGGTTAGGGTTAGGTGTTAGGTTTAGGGTTAGGGTTATGTTTAGGGTTAGGGTAAGGGTAAAGCTTAGGGTTAGGGTTAGCATTAAGTTTAGGGTTGGGGTTAGGGTTAGGGTTAGGGTTTGAGGTTAGGTTTAGGGATAGGTTTAGGTTTAGGGTTAGGGTTAGGGTAAGGGTAAGGTTTAGCGTTAGGGTTAGTGTTAGAGTTAAGGTTAGGGTTAGGGTTAGGGTAAGGGTAAGGGTCAGGGTTAGGGTTAGGGTAAGGGTAAGGTTTATGGTTAGGGTTAGGGTTAGGGTTAGGGTTAGGGTTAGGGTAAGGATTATGGTTAGGGTTAGGGTAGGGTAAGGGTTAGGGTTAGGGTTAGGGTTAGGGTTAAGGTTAGGGTAAGGGTAAGGGTTAGGTTTGGGGTTAGGATTAGGTTAGGGTTAGGGTAAGGTTAAGGTTAGCGTTAGGGTTAGGGTTAGGTTTAGTGTTAGGGTTAGGGTAAGGGTAAGTGTTAATGTTAGGGTTAGGGTTAGGGTAAGGTTTAGGATTATGGTTAGTGTTAGTGTTATGGTTAAGGTTAGCGTTTGAGTTTGGGTAAGGGTAAGGGTTAGGGTTAGGGGTTAGGATTAGGGTTAGGGTTAGGTTTATGGTTAGGGTAAGGGTAAGGTTTAGGGTTAGGGTTAAGGTTTAATGTTAGGGTTAGGGTTAGCGTTAGGGTTAAGGTAAGGGTAAGGGTTAGCGTTAGGGTTAGGGTAAGTGTAAGGGTTAGGGATAGGGTTAGGGATAGTTTTAGGGTTAGGGTTAGGGTAAGGTTAGGGTTAGGGTCAGGGTTAGGGTTAGGGTTAGGGTTAGGAATAAGGTAATGTAAGGATAAGGGTTAGGGTTAAGGTTAGGTTAAGGTTAAGGATTAGGGTTAGGGTTAGGGTTAGGGGTTAGGGTTAATGTTAGGTTTAGTGTTAGGGTTAGGGTTAGTGTTAGGTTCAGGGTTAAGTTTAGGGTTAGGGTTAGGGTAAGGGTTAGGGTTATGGTTAGGTTTCGGGGTTAGGGTTAGGGTTTAGGGGTAGGGTCAGGAGAAGGTTTCGGTTTAGGGTTAGTGTTAGGGGTTAGGGTTAGGGTTAAGATAAGGGTAAGTGTTAGGGTTACGGTTAGGGTTACGGTTGGTTTAGGGTAAGGGTAAGTTTTAGGGTTAGGGTTAGGGTTATGTTTAGGGTAAGGATAAGGGTTAGGGTTAGGGTTAGGTTTAGGGTTAGGTCTGGGTTAGGATTAGGGTTAGGGTTAGGGTTAGGGTTAGGGAAAGGGTAAGGTTTGAGTTAGGATTAGGGTTAGGGAAATGGTAAGGGTTAGGGTTAGGGTTAGGGTAAGGGTAAGTGTTAGGGTTAGGGTTAGGGTTAGGTGTAGGGTTAGGGTTAGGGTAAGTGTAAGGGTTAGGGTTAGTATTAGGGTTAGGGGTTAGGGTTAGGGTTTGGGTTAGGGTTAGAGTAAGGTTAAGGTTTACGGTTAGGGTTAGGATTCGGTGTTAGGGTTAGGGTTAGGGTTAAGGTTAAGGTAATGCTTAGGGTTAGGGTAATGGATAGGGTTAGGTTTAGGGTATGGGTAAGGGTAAGGTTTAGGGTTAGATTTAGGGTTAGGGTTGGGGTAAGGGTAGTGGTTAGGGTTAGGGTTAGAGTTAGGGTTAGGGTTAAGGTTAGGGTAAGGTTTAGGGTAAGGGTTAGGGTAAGGGTAAGGGTTAGAGTTAGGGTTAGGGTTAGGGTTAGGTTTAGGGTTAGGGTAAGGATAAATATTAAGGTTAGTGTTAGGGTTAGTGAAAGGGAAAGGGTTAGGGTTAGGTTTAGGGTTAGGGTTAAGTTTAGGGTTCGGATTAGGGTTAGGGTTAGGGTTAGGGTAATGGTAAGTGTTAGGGTTAGGGTTAGGGTTAGTGTTAGGGGTTAGGGTTATTGTAAGGGTTAGGGTTAGGGGTTAGGTTTAGGGTTAGGGTAATGGTTAGGGTTAGGGTTAGGGTAAGGTTTAGGGTTAGGGTTAGGGTAAGGGTAAGGGTTAGTGTTAATGTTAGGGTTAGGGTTAGGGTTAGGGTAAGGATAAGTATTAATGTTAGTGTTAGGGTTAGTGTAAGGGAAAGGGTTAGGGTTAGGTTTAGGGTTAGGTTTAAGTTTAGGGTTCGGATTAGGGTTAGGGTTAGGGTAAGAGTAAGCGTTAGGTTAGGGTTAGGGTTAGAGTTAAGGTAAGGGTAAGGCTTGGGGTTAGAGTTAGAGTTAGGACTAGGTTTAGGGTTAAGTTAAGGTAAGGGTAAGGGTTAGGATTAGGGTTATTGTTGGTTAGGGTTAGGGTACAGACGAGGGTTAGGGTTAGGTTTAGGGTTAGGGTTAGGGTTAGGTTTAGGGTTAGGTTTAGGGTAAGGGTAACGGTTAGGGTTAAGGTTAGGGTTAGTGTTAGAGTTAGGGTTAAGGTTAGGATTAGGGTTAGGGTATGGGTTAGGGTTTGGTTTAGGGTTAGGGTTAGGGTTAGGGTAAGGTTAAGGGTAAGGTTTAGGGTTAGGGTTAGGGTTAGAGGTTAGGATTAGGGTTAGGGTTAGGCTTAGGGTTAAGGTAATGGTTAGGGTTAGGGTTCGGGTTTGGGTTAGATTTAGCTATAGGGTAAGGATAAGGTTTAGAGTTAGGGTTAGGGTTAGGTTTAGGGTTAGGGAAAGGGTAAGGGTTAGGATTATGGTTAGGGTAAGGATTAGGTTTAGGTTCAGGGTTAGGGTTAGGGTAAGGGTTAGGGTTAGGGTTAGGGTTAGCATTAAGATTAGGGTTAGGGTTAGGGTAAGGGTTAGGTTTAGGGTTAGGGTTAGGGTAAGGGTTAGGGTTAGGTTTAGGGTTAGGGTTATGTTTAGGGTTAGTGTTAGGTGAAGGGTAAGGGTTAGGTTTAGGGTTAGGTTTAGAGTAAGGTAAGGGTTACAGTTAGGGTTAGGGTTAGGGTTAGGGTTAGGGGTTAGGGATAGGGTTAGGGTTAGGTTTATGGTTGCGGTAAGGTTAAGTGTTAGGGTTAGGGTTAGGGTTAGGGTAAGGGTTACAGTTAGGGTTAGGGTTAGGGTTAGGGGTTAGGGTTAGGGTTAGGGTTAGGGTTAGGGTTAGAGTAAGGGTAAGGGTTATGGTAAGGGTTAGGGTTAGGGTTTGGAAAATTGTAAGGGTTAGGGTTAGGGTTCGCGTTAAGGTTAGGGTTAGGGTTAGGATAAGGGTAAGGGTTAGGGTCAGGGTTAGGGTTAGGGTCAGGGATTAGGGTTAGGGTGAGGGTTGGGGTTACGTTTAGAGTTAGGGTTAGGGTAAGGGTTAGCTTTAGGTTTAGTGTTAGGTTTAGGTTTAGGGTTAGGGTAGGGGTAAGGGTTAGGGTTAGGGTTAGAGTTAGAGTTATGGCTAGGGTTAGGTTTAGGGTTAGGGTTAGGGTTAGGGTAAGTTAAGGGTTAGGATTGGGTTAGGCTTAGGGAAAGGGTTAGGGTTAGGGTTAGGGTTAGCACTAAGGTTAGGGTTAGGGTTAGGGTAAGGGTTAGGGTTAGGGTTAGTGTTAGCATTAAGTTTAGGGTTAGGTTTAGGGTAAGAGTAAGGGTTAGAGTTAGGATTAGGGTTAGGGTTAGGGGTTAGGATTAATGTTAGGGTTAGGGTTAGGTTTAGGGTTAGGATTAGGGTAAGGGTAAGGGTTAGGGTTAGGGTTAGGGTTAGGATTAAATTAGGGTTAGGGTTAGGGTTAATGTTAGGGGTTAGGGTTAGGGTTAGTGTAAGGGTTAGGGTTACGGTTAGGGTAAGGGTTAGGGTTAGGGATAGGATTAGGGTAAGGGTAAGGGTTAGATTAGGGTTAGGGTTAGGGTTAGTGTTAGGGGTTAGGGTAATGTTTAGGGTTAGGGTTAGGGTAAGGTTTAGTTTTAGGGTTAGCGTTAGGAGTAGGGTTAGGGTAAGGGTAAGTGTTAGAGTTAGGGTTAGGGTTAAGGTTAGGGTAAGAGTAAGGGTTAGGGTTAGGTTTACGGTTAGGCTAAGGGTTATGTTTAGTTTTAGGGTAAGGGTAAGTGTTAAAGTTAAGGTTACGGTTTGGGTTAGGGTTAGGTTTGGGATTAGAGTTAGGATAAGGGTAAGGGTTCGGGATAGGTTTCGGGTTAGTGTTAGGGTAAGGTTAAGTGTTAGGGTTAAGGTTAGGGTTAGGGTTAGGGCTGGGGTTAGGGTAAGGGTTAGGGTTAGGGTAAGGTTTAGGGTTAGGGTTAGGGTTAGGTTTAGTGTTAGTGTTAGGGTAAGGGTAAGGGTTAGGGTTAGGTTTAGGTTTGGGGTTAAGGTTACGGTTAGGGTTAGAGTAAGGGTCAGGGTTAGGGTTAGGGTTAGGGTAAGGAATAGGGTTAGGGTTAGGGTTAGGGTTAGGGTTAGGGTAAGGGTAAGGGTTAGATTAGGGTTAAGGTTAGGGTTAGTGTTAGGGGTTAGGGTTAGGGTTATGTTAAGGGTTAGGGTTAGGGATTTTGGTTAGGGTTAGGGTTAGGGTAATGATTAGGGTTAGGGTTAGGGTAAGGTTTATGGTTAGGTTTAAGGTTAGGGTAATGGTTAGAGTTAGGGTTAGGGTTAGGGTTAGGGGTTAGGATTAGAGTTAGGGTAAGGCTTAGGGTTAGGTTTAGCCTAAGGTTTAGGGTTAGGATTAGGGTGAGATTAAGGGTAAGGGTTAGAGTTGGGGTTAGGGTTAGGGTTATGATTAGGGGTTAGGGTTAGGGTTAGGGTCAGGGTCAAGGTTAGGGTTAGGGTTAGGGTAAGGATAAGTGTTAGGGTTAGGGTTAGGGTTAGGGTAAGAGAAAGGGTTAGGGTTACGTTTAGGGTTAGGGTTAGGGTTAGAGTTAGGGTAAGGGTAAGGCTTGGGTTTAGAGTTAGAGTTACTGTTAGGGTTAGGGTTAGGGTGAGTGTTAGGATAAGGGTAAGGTTAGGTTTAGGGTTAGGTTACGGGTAAGGGCTAGGGTTTGGTTTAGGGTTAGGTTAGGGTTTAGGGTTAGGGTTAGGGTAAGGGTAAGGTTCAGGGTTAGGGTTAGGGTTAGGGGTTAGGATTAGGGTTAGGGTTAGGGTTACGGTTAAGGTAATGGTTAGGGTTAGGTTTAGGGTTTGGGTTAGGTTTAGCTTTAGGTTAAGTGTAAGGTTTAGAGTTAGGGTTAGGGTTAGTTTTAGGGTTAGGGAAAGGGTAAGGGTTAGGGTTAGGGTTAGGGTAAGGATTAGGGTTAGGGTTAGGGTTAGGGTAAGGGTTAGGGTTAGGGTTAGCATTAAGGTTAGGGTTAGGGTTAGGGTAAGGGTTAGGGTTAGGTTTAGGGTTAGGGTTATGGTCAGGAGAAGGGTAAGGGTTAGGGTTAGGGTTAGGGTTAGGTTTAGGGTTAGGGTTAGGGTAAGTGTTAGGGTTAGGGTTAGGGTAAGGGTTAGGGTTAGGGTTAGGGTTAGGGTTAGGGTTAGGGTTAGGGTAAGGGTTAGGGTTAGGGTTAGGGTTAGGGTAAGGGTAAAGGTTAGGGTTAGTGTTAGGGTTAGCGTTAAGGTAAGGGTTAGGTTTAGGGTTAGAGTTAGGGTAAGGTTTAGGGTTAGGTTTAGGGTTAGCATTAAGGTTAGGGTTAGGGTTAGGTTAAGGGTAAGGGTTAGGGTTAGGGTTCGGGGTAGAGTCAGGGGTTAGAGTTAAGTTTAGGGTTGTGGTTAGGTTTAGAGTTAGGGTTAGGGTAAGGGTAAGGGTTAGGATTAGGTTTAGGGTTCTGTTTAGGGTTAGGGTTAGGGTAAGGGTAAGGGTTAATATTAGGGTTAGAGTTAGAGTTATGGTTAGGGTTAGTTTTAGGGTTAGGTTGAGGGTTAGGGTAAGGTAAGCGTTAGGATTGGGTTAGGCTTTGGGAAAGGGTAAGGGTTAGAGTTAGGGTAAGGGTTAGGTTTAGGGTTAGGTTAGCATTAAGGTTAGGGTTAGGGTTAGGGTTAGAGTTAGGGTAAGGGTTAGGGTTAGGGTTTGGGTTAGCATTAAGTTAGGGTTATGTTTAGGGTAAGGGTAAGGGTTAGGTTTAGGATTAGGGTTAGGGTTAGGGGTTAGGGTTAAGGTTAGGGTTAGGGTTAGGGTTAGGTTTAGGGTTAGGATTAGGGTAAGGGTAAGGGTTAGGGTTAGGGTTAGGGTTAGGGTTAGGTTTAGTGTTAGGGTTAGGATAATGGTAAGGGCAGGGGTTAGGGTTAGGTTTAGGGTTAGGTTTAGGGTTAGGGTTAGGGTAACGGTAAGGGTTAGGGTGAGGGTTAGTGTTAGGTTTAGGGTTAGGGTTAGGGTTGGGTTATTTTTAGTGATGTGGTAAGGGTGAGGGTTAGGGTTAGGGTTAGGGTTAGGGTTAGGGTTAGGTTTAGGGTTAGGGTTAAGGTTAGGGTTAGGGTAAGGGTACGGGTACAGGTTAAGGTTAAGGTTAGGTTTAAAGTTAGGTGAGGTTTAGGGTTAGGGTTAGGGTTAGGGTTAGGAAAAGGGTAAGTGTTAGGATAAGGGTTAGGTTTAGGGTTAGGATTAGGGTAAGGATTAGGGTTAGGGTTAGGGTTTGGATAAGAGTCATTGTTAGGCTTAGGGTTAACATTGAGTTTAGGGTTAGGGTTAGGGTAAGGGTAAGGGTAAGGGTTAGGGTTAGAATTAGGGTAAGGATTAGGGATAGGGTTAGGGTTAGGGTTAGGGTTAGGGTTATGTTTAGGGTAAGGGTTAGGGTTAGGGTTACGGTAAGATTAAGTGTTAGCCTTAGCATGAGGGTCAGGTTTAGGGTTAGGATTAGGGTTAGGGTTAGGGTAAGTGTAAGGGTTAGGGTTAGGGTTAGGGTTACGGTTACGGTTAAGGGAAGGGTTAGGGTTAGAGTAAGGGTTAGGGTTAGGGTAAGGGTAAGGGTTAGGTTTAGGTTTAGGGTTGGGGTTAAGTTTATGGTTAGGGTTAGTGTAAGGGTAAGGCTTAGTGTTAGGGTTAGGGTTAGTGTAAGGGTTAGGGTTAGGTTTAGGGTTAGGGTGAGGGTGAGGGTTACTGTTAGGGTTAGGTTAGGGTAAGGGTTAGGGTTAGGGTTAAGGTTAGAGTTAGGCTTAGGGTCAAGTTAATGCTTAGGGTTAGGTTTAGGGTTAGGGTTAGGGTTATGTTTAGGGTAAGGGTTAGGGTTAGGGTTACGGTAAGAGTAAGGTTTAGCATTAGCATGAGGGTCAGGTTTAGGGTTAGGATTAGTGTTAGGGTTAGGGTAAGTGTAAGGGTTAGGGTTAGGGTTAGGGTTACGGTTACGGTTAAGGGAAGGGTTAGGGTTAGAGTAATGGTTAGGGTTAGGGTAAGGGTAAGGGTTAGGTTTAGGTTTAGGGTTGGGGTTAAGTTTATGGTTAGGGTTAGTGTAAGGATAAGGCTTAGTGTTAGGGTTAGGGTTAGGGTAAGGGTTAGGGTTAGGGTTAGGGTGAGGGTGAGGGTTAGGGTTAGGGTTAGGTTAGGGTAAGGGTGAGGGTTAGGGTTAAGGTTAAGGTTAGGGTAAGGGTTAGGGTTAGGGTTAGGGTAATGGTAGGGGTTAGGGTTAGGGTTAGGGTAGGGTTAGGGATAGGTTTAGGGTTAGAGTTAGGGTAAGGGTAAGGGTTAGCGTTAGGGTTGGGTTAGGTTTATGGTTGGGGTTAAGGTTAGGGTTAGGGTTAGGGTAAGGGTAAGGGTTAGGGTTAGGGTTAGGGGTTAGGGTTAGGGTTAGGGTTAGGTTTAGGTTTAGGGTTAGGGTAAGGGTAATGGTTGGGGTTAGGTTTAGGGTTAGGTTTAGGATTAGGGTTAGGGTAACTGTTAGGGTTAGGGTTAGGGTTAGGGAAAGGGTAACGGTTAGGGTTAGGGTTAGGTTAGGGTAAGGATTAGAGTTAGGGTTAGGGTAGGGTAAGGGTTACGGATAGGGTTAGGGTTAGGGTTAGCATTAACGTTAGGGTTAGGGTAAGAGTAAGGTTTATTGTTAGGTTTAGGGTTAGGGTTATGGTTAGGGTTAGGGTAAGGGTAAGGGTTAGGTTTGGGGTTAGGGTTAGGTTAGGGTTAGGCTAAGGTTAGTGTTAGGTTTAGGGTTAGGGTTAGGGTTAGGTTTAGGGTTAGGGTTAGGGCAAGGGTAAGTGTTAGGCTTAGGGTAAGGGTTAGGATTATGGTTAGTGGTAGGGTTAGGATTAAGGTTACGGTTAGGTTTATGGTTAGGGTAAGGGTAAGGATTAAGGTTAGGGTTAAGGTTTGAGGTTAGGGGTAGGGTTAGGGTTAGGGTTAAGGTAAGGGTAAGGGTTAGGGTTAGGGTTAGGGTAAGGGTAAGTGTTAGGGTTAGCGTTAGGTTTAGGGTTAGTTTTAGGATTAGGGTAAGTGTAAGGGAAAGGGTTAGGGTTAGGGTTCGGGTTAGGGTAAGAGTTAGGTTTAGGGTAAGGGTTAGGGTTAGGGTTAGGGTTAGGGTTATGTTTAGGGTTAGAGTTAGGGGAAGGGGAAGGGTTAGGGTTAGTTTTAGGGTTGGGGTTAAGTTTAGGGTTAGGGTTATGGTAAGGGTAAGTGTTAGGGTTAGGGTTGGTGTTAGGATAATGGTTGGGGTTAGGGTTAGGGTTAGAGTGAGGGTTAGGGTTAGGGTTAGTGTTAGAGGTTATGGTTATGGTTAGGGTTAGTGTTAGGGTAATGTTTAGGGTTAGTTTTAGGGTTAGAGTGAGGGTTAGGTTTAGGGTTAGGGTAAGGGTAAGTGTTGGGTTTGGGGTTAGGGTAGGGCAAGCATTAGGGTTAGGGTTAGGGTTAGGGAAGGGTAAGTGTTAGTGTTAGGGTTAGAGTTAGGGTTCCGGTAAGGGTAAAGTTTAGGGTTAGGGTCAGGGTTAGCGTTAGGGTTAGGTTTAGGTTTAGGGTTAGGGTTAATGTAAGGGGAAGTGTTAGGGTTAGGGTTAGGGTTAGGGATAGGATAAGGGTAAGGGTTAGGGTTAGGGTTAGGGTTAGGGTTAGGGTTGGGGTTAGGTTTAGGGTTTAGGGTTAGGGTTAGTGTTAGGGTAAGTGTAAGGGTTAGGGTTCGGATTAGGGGTTAGGGTTAGGGTTATGGTTAGTGGTTAGGGTTAGGGTTAGGGTTAGGGTTACGGTTAAGATAAGGGCAGGGGTTAGGGTTAGGGTTAGGCTTAGGGTTAATGTTAGGTTTAGGGTTAGGGTAAGGCTAAGGGTAAGTGTTAGGGTTAGGGTTAGGGTTAGGGTTACCGTTAGGATAAGGGTTAGGGTTAGGGTTAGGGTTAGGGTCAGGTTTATGGTTAGGGTTAGGGTAAGGGTAAGGGTTAGGGTTAGGGTTAGGGTTGGGGTTAGGTTTAGGGTTTAGGGTTAGGGTTAGTGTTAGGGTAAGTGTAAGGGTTAGGGTTCGGGTTAGGGGTTAGGGTTAGGGTTAGGGTTATGGCTAGGGGTTAGGGTTAGGTTTAGGGTTACGGTTAAGATAAGGGCACGGGTTAGGGTTAGGCTTAAGCTTAGGGTTAATGTTTGGTTTAGGGTTAGGGTAAGCGTAAGTGTAAGTGTTATGGTTAGGGTTAGGGCTAGGGTTAGGGTAAGGGTTAGGGTTAGGTTTAGGGTTAGGGTTTAGGATTAGCTAAGGATAAGGGTTAGGGTTAGGTTAGGGTAAGGGTTAGGGTTAGGGTTAGGTTTAGGTTTAGGTTTAGAGTTAGGGTAAGGGTAAGGGTTAGAGTTAGGGTTGGGTTAGGTTTAGGGTTGGGGTTAAGGTTAGGGTTAGGGTTAGGGTAAGGGAAAGGGTTAGGGTTAGCGTTAGGGTTAGGGTAAGGGTTAGGGTTAGGGTTAGGGTTAGGGTAAGTGTATGTGTTAGGGTTAGGGTTAGGGTTATGGTTAAGGTTAGGGTTAGGTTACCGTTAGGGTAAGGGTAAGGGTTAGGGTTAGGGTTAAGGTAAGGGTAAGGGTAAGGGTTACGGTTAGGGTTAGGGTTAGGTTAAGGTTAGGGTTAGGGTTAGGTTTAGGGTTACGTTAAGGGTAAGTGTTAGGGTTAGGGTTAGGTTTAGGTTTAGGGTTTGGGTAAGGGTAAGGGTTTGGGTTAGGGTTAGGGTTAGGGTAAGAATAAGGGTTAGGGTTAGGGTTAGGGTTAGGGTTAGGGTTAGGGTTAGGGTAACGGTAAGAGTTAGGGTTAGGGTAAGGGTTAGGGTTAGGGTTAGAGTTAGGATTAGGTTGAGGGTTAGAGTTAGGGCAAGGGGAAGGGTTAGGGTTAGGTTTAGGGTTGGGGTTAAGTTTAGGGTTAGGGTAAGGGTAACGGTAAGGGTCAGGTTTACTGTTGGTGTTAGGGTCATGTTTAGGGTTAGGTTTAGGGTTAGAGTGAAGGTTAGGGTTAGGGTTAGTGTTAGGGGTTATTGTTAGGGTTAGGGTTAGTGTTAGGGTAATGGTTAGGGTTAGGGTTAGGGTTAGAATGAGGGTTAGGTTTTGGGTTAGGGTAAGGGTAAGTGTTAGTTTTTGGGTTAGGGTAGGGCAAGCATTAGGGTTAGGGTTAGTGTTAGGGTAAGGGTAAGTGTGAGGGTTAGGTTTAGGGTTAGGTTTAGGGTTACGGTAAGGGTAAAGTTTAGGGTTAGGGTCAGGGTTAGCGTTAGGGTTAGCTTTAGGATTAGGGTTAGGTTTAGGGTAAGGGTAAGTGTCAGGGTTAGGGTTAGGGTTAGGATTAGGATAAGGGTAAGGGTTAGGGTTAGGATTAGGGTTAGGTTTATGGTTAGTGTTAGGGTAAGCCTAAGGGTTAGGGTTAGGGTTAGGGTTGGGGTTAGGTTTAGGGTTTAGGGTTAGGGTTAGGGTTAGGGTAAGTGTAATGGTTAGGGTTCGGGTTAGGGGTTAGTGTTAGGGTTAGGGTTAGGGTTACGGTTACGGTTAAGGTAAGGGCTGGGTTAGGGTTAGTTTAGGGCTAGGGATACTGTTAGGTTTAGGGTTAGGGTAAGGGTAAGGGTAAGGGTTAGGGTTAGAGTTAGGGTTAGGGTAAGGGTTAGGGTTAGGTTTGGGTTTGGGATTAGGATTAGGGTAAGGATAAGGATTAGGGTTTGGTTAGGGTAAGGGTTAGGGTTAGGGTTGGGGTTAGGGTTAGGTTTAGGATTAGGGTTAGGGTAAGGGTTAGGGTTAGGGTTAGGGTTAGGTTTAAGGTTAGGTTTAGGGTTAGGGTAAGGGTAGGGGTTAGGGTTAGGATTAGGGTTAGGGTTAGGTTTAGGGGTAGGTTTAGGGTTAGGGTTGGGGAAAGGGTAAGGGTTAGGGTAAGGGTTAGGTTTAGAGTTAGGGTTAGGGTTAGGGTTAGGGTTAGGGTTATGGTTAGGGTTAGGGTTAACATTAAGGTTAGGTTTAGGGTTAGGGTGTGGGTAAAGGTTAGGGTTAGGGTTAGGGTTAGGGTTAGGGTTAGGGTTAACATTAAGGTTAGGTTTAGGGTTAGGGTGTGGGTAAAGGTTAGGTTTAGGGTTAGGGTAAGGATTAGGATTAGGGTTAGGGTTAGGGTAAGGGTTAGGGTTAGGGTTAGGGTCAAGGTAATGTTAGGGTTAGGTTTCGGGTTATGTCTAGGGTAGGGGTAATGTTAAGGTTTAGGATTAGGGATAGTGTTAGGGTTAGGGTTACCGTTAGGATAAGGGTTAGGGTTAGGGTTAGGATTAGGGTTAGGTTTATGGTTAGGGTTAGGGTAAGTGTAAGGGTTAGGTTTAGGGTTAGGGTTGGAGTTAAGTTTAGGGTTAGGGTTAGGATAAGGGTAAGGGTTATTGTTAGGGATAGGGTTAGGGTAAGAGTTAGGGTTAGGGTTAGGTTTAGGGTTAGGGTTAGGGTTAGGGTAAGGGTAAGTCTTAGGGTTAGGTTTAGGGTTAGGGTTAGGGTTAGGATAAGGGTAAGGGTTAGGGTACGATTAGGGTTAGGGGTTAGGTTTAGGGTTAGGGTTATGGTAGGGAAAGGGTTAGGGTTAGGGTTAGAGTTAGGGGTTAGAGTTAGGGTTAGGGTTAGGGATAGGGTAAGGTTAGGGTTAGGGTCAGGGTTAGGATAAGGGTTAGGTTTAGGGTTAAGGTTAGGGTTAGGGTTAGGATTAGGTTTAGGGTTATGGTAAGGTTAGGGTTAGGGTTAAGTTTAGGTTTAGGTTTTCGACTAGGGTTAGGGTAAGGGTAATGGTTAGGTTTAGGGTTAGGTTTAGGGTTAGGATTAGGGTAAGGGTAAGGGTTAGGGTTAGGGTTAGGGTTAAATTTAGGGTTAGGGTTAGGATAAGGGTAAGGGTTAGCGTTAGGTTTAGAGTTAAGTTTAGGGTTAGGGTTAGGATTAGGTTTAGGGTTATGGTAAGGGTAAGGGTTAGGGTTAGGGTTAGGTTTAGGTTTTGGGCTAGGGTTAGGGTAAGGGTAAAGGTTAGGGTTAGGGTTAGGGTTAGGGTTAGTGTTAGGGTTAGGTTTAGGGATATGGTAAGGTTAAGGGTTAGGGTTAGGGTAATGGTTAGGTTTAGGTTTAGGGTTAGGGTTAGGGTAAGGGTTAGGGTTAGGTTTAGGGTTAGGGTAAGGGTAAGGGTTAGGGTTAGGGTTAGGGTTTGGGAAAGGGTAAGGTTTAGGGTTAGGCTTATAGTTAGGGTTAGGGTAAGGATTAGGGTTAGGGTTAGGGTTAGTGTAAGTGTTAGTGTTAGGGTTAGGGTTAGCATTAAGGTTAGGGTTAGAGTTAGGGTAAGGGTAAGTGTTAGGGTTAGGGTTAGGGTTACGGTTAGGGTTAAGGTTAGGTTTAGGGTTAGGGTAAGTGTAAGGGATAGGGTTAGGTTTAGGGTTAGGGGTTAGGGTTAGGGGTAGGGTTAGGTTTAGGGTTAGGGTTAGGGTATGGGTAAGTGTTAGGGTTAGGGTAAGGATGAGGTTTAGGGTTAGGGTTAGGGTAAGGGTTAGGGTTACGGTTGGGGTTAGGGTTAGGATTAGGGTAAGGGTTAGGTTTAGGTTAGGTTTAGGGTTAGGGTAAGGGTTAGGGTTAGGGTTAGGATTAGGTTTAGGGTTAGGTTTATTGTCAGGGTAAGGGTTAGAGTTAGGGTTAGGGGTAGGTTTAGGGTTGGGGTTAAGTTTAGGGTTAGGGTTAGGCTAAAGGTAAGGGTTAGGATTAGGTTTAGGGTTAGTCTAAGAGTTAGGGTTAGGGTTACGATTAGGGTTAGTTTATTGTCATGGTTAGGGTTAGGGTAAGATTATGTGTTAGGGTTAGGTTTAGGGTTAGGGTTAGGGTTAATGTTAGGGTTAGGGTTAGGTTTAGGGTTAGGGTTAGGGTAAGGGTAAGGGTTAGGTTTTGGATTAGGGTTAGGTTTAGGGTTAGGATTAGGTTAAGGGTAAGGGTTAGGATTAGGTTTAGAGTTTGGTTTAGGGTTAAGGTTAGGGTTAGGGTTAGGGTTAGATATACGGTTATGTTTAGGGTTAGGGTAAGGGTAAATGTTAGGGTTAGGGTTAGGGTTGGGTTAAGGGTAAGGGTTAGGGTAAGGGTTAGTGTTAGGGGTTAGGGTTAGGGTTAGGGTTAGGGTAAGGTAAGTGTTAGGGTTAGGGTAAGGATTAGGTTTAGGGTTAGGGTTAGGGTAAGAGTTAGGGTTAGGGTTGGGGTTAGGGTTAGGATTAGGGTAAGGGTAAGGTTAGGGTTAGGATTAGGTTTAGGTTTAGGTTAGAGTTAGGGTTAGGGTTAGGATTAGGGTTAGAGTTAGGGTTAGGGCTAGGTTTAGGGTTACGGTTATGGTAAGGGTAAGGGTTATGGTTAGGATTAGGGTTAGGGTAAGGGTTAGGGTTAGGGTTAGGGTTACGATTAGAATTAGGTTTAGGGTTACGGTTAGGTTAAGGGTAAGGGTTAGGGTTAGGTTTAAAGTTAGGTTTAGGGTTAAGGTTAGGGTTAGGTTTAGGGTTAGGGTTATGGTAAGGGTAAGGGTTATGGTTAGGATTAGGGTCAGGGTAAGGGTAAGGGTTAGGGTTAGGGTTAGGATTAGGGTTAGGTTTAGGGTTAGGGTTAGGTTAAGGGTAAGGGTTAGGTTTAGGTTTAGAGTTAGGTTTAGGGTTAAGGTTAGGGTTAGGGTTAGGGTTAGGTTTAGGGTTAAGTTTAGGGTTAGGGTAAGGGTAAATGTTAACGTTAGGTTTAGGGAAAGGGTAAGGGTTAGGGTTAGGGTTTGGGTTAGGGTGAGGGTAAGGATTAGGGTTAGGGTTAGGGTTACAGTAAGAGTTACGGATAGGGTTAGCGATAGAGTTACCATTAAGGTTAGGGTTAGGGTTAGGGTAAGAGTAAGGTTTAGGGATAGGTTAGGGTTAAGGTTAGATTAGGGTTAGGGTAAGGGTAAGGGTTAGGGTTAGGGTAAAGGTTAGGTTAGGGTTAGGGTAAGTGTTAGCGTTAGGTTTAGGGTTAGGGTTAGGTTTAGGGTTAGGGTTAGGGCAAGGGTAAGTGTTAGGGTTAGGGTTACGGTTAGGGTAAGGGTTAGGATTATGGTTAGTGTTAAGGTTAGGCTTAAGGTTAGGGTTAGGATTTGGGTTAGGGTTAGGATTATGGTTAGTGTTAAGTTTAGGATTAAGGTTAGGGTTAGGGTTTGGGTTATGGTTAGGGTTAGCGTTAGGGTAAGGGTAAGGGTTAGGGTTAGTGTTAGGGGCAGGGTTAGGTTTAGGGTTAGGGTAAGAGTAAGTGTTAGCGTTACGGTTAGGGATAGGTTTAGGGTTAAAGTTGGGGTTAGGGTTAGGGTTAGGGTAAGGGTAAGGGTTAGGGTTAAGGTTAGAGTTAGGATTAGGGTTAGGGTAAGGATTAGGGTTAGGCAAGGGTTATGGTTAGGGTTAGTGTTAGGGTTAGGTTTAAGGTTAGGGTAAGAGTAAAGTTTAGGGTTAGGGTTAGGGATAGTTTTAGGTTTAGAGTTACGCTTAGGTTTAGGGATATGGTAAGGGTAAGGGTTAGAGTTAGGGTAAGGTTGTGTTTACGTTTAGGGTTACGGTTAGGGTAAGGGTTAGGGTTAGGTTTAGGGTTAGGTTTAGGGTTAGGGTTAGGGTAAGGGTAAGGGTTAGGGTTAGGGTTAGGGTTTGGGAAAGGGTAAGGGTTAGGGTTAGGGTTATAGTTAGGGTTAGGGTAAGGATTAGAGTTAGGGTTATGGTTAGGGTAAATGTTAGTGTTAGGGTTAGGGTTAGCATTAAGGTTAGGGTTAGGGTAAGGGTAAGTGTTAGGGTTAGGGTTACAGTTATGGTTAAGGTTAGGTTTAGGGTTAGGGTAAGGGTAAGGGATAGGGTTAGGGTTAGGGTTAGGGGTTAGGCTTAGGGTTAGGGTTATGTTTAGGGTTTGGGTTTGGGTAAGGGTAAGTGTTAGGGTTAGGGTAAGGATTATGTTTAGGGTTAGGGTTAGGGTAAGAGTTAGGGTTAGGGTTGGGGTTAGGGTTAGGAATAGGGTAAGGGTAAGGTTTAGGTTAGGGTTAGGGTTAGGATAAGGGTTAGGGTTAGGGTTAGGATTAGGTTTAGGTTTAGGGTTAGGTTTAGGGTCAGGGTAAGGGTTAGTGTTAGGGTTAGGGTTAGGTTTAGGGTTGGGGTTAAGTTTAGGGTTAGGGTTAGGCTAAATGTAAGGGTTAGGGTAAGGGTTAGGGTTAAGTTTAGGGTAAGGGTTAAGGTAAGGGTAAGGTTTATGGTTAGGGTTACGGTTAGGGTTAGGGAAAGGGTAAGGGTAAGGGTTAGGATTAGGGTTAGGGTAAGGATTAGGGTTAGGGGTAGGGTTACGGTAAGGGTTAGGGATAGGGTTAGGGTTAGGGTTACCATTAAGGTTAGGCTTAGGGTTAGGGTAAGAGCAAGTTTTAGGGTTAGGTTTAGGGTTAGGGTTATGGTTAGCGTTAGGGTAAGGATAAGGGTTAGGGTTAGGTTTAGGGTTAGGTTAGGGTAGGGTTAGGGTTAGGGTTATGGTTAGGGTTAGGGTAAGGTTAAGTGTTAGGGTTAGGGATAGGTTTAGAGTAACTGTTAGGATTATGGTTAGTGTTAGGGTTAGGGTTAAGGTTAGAGTTAGGGTTAGGGTGAGGTTAAGGGTTAGGGTTAGTTTTAGGGGTTAGGATTAGGGTTAGGGTTAGGTTTATTGTTAGGGTAAGGGTAAGGTTTATTGTTAGGGTTAAGGTTTGGGGTTAACGTTAGGGTTAGTGTTTGGGTTAAGGTAAGGGTAATGGTTAGGGTTAGAGTTAGGGTTACGGTAAGGGTAAGGATTAGGGTTAGGGCTAGTGTTACAGTTAGAGTAAGGGTAAGGGTTAGGGTTAGGGATATGTTTAGGGTTAGGGTTAGGGTTAGAGTTAGGGTTAGTGTAAAGGTAATGGTTAGGGTTAAGGTTAGGGTTAGGGTTAGGGTTAGGGTGAGGGTTAGGGTTAGGGAAATGGGTAAGGTTAGGGTTAGGGTTAAAGTGAGGGTTAGGGTTAGGGTTAGGTTTAGTGTTAGGGTAAGGGTAAGGGATAGGATTAGGGTAAGGTTTAGAGGTTAGGGTTATGGTTAGGGTTAGGTTTATGGTTAGGTTAGGGTTAGGGTAAGGGTTAGAGTTAGGGTTGGGGTTAGGGTTAGGATTAGGGTTAGGGTAAGGGTTAGGGTGAGGGTTAGGGTAAGGGTTAGGTTAAGGGATAGGTTAAGGGTTAGGGTTAGGTTTAGGGTTAGGGTTAGGTTTAGGGTAAGGGTAAGTGTTAGGGTTACGGTTAGGGTTAGGGTTAAGGATAAGGGTAAGGGTTAGGGTAGGGTTAGGGTTAGGGGTTAGGTTTAGGGTTAGGGTTACGGTAGGGAAAGGGTTAGGGTCTAGGGTTAGGGTTAGAGTTAGGGGTTAGGGTTAGGGTTAGGGATAGGGTAAGCTTAGGGTTAGGGTCAGGGTTAGGATAAGGGTAAGGGTTAGGGTTAGGTTTAGGGTTAAGTTTAGGGTTAGGGTTAGGATTAGGGTTAGGGGTATATGGTAAGGTTAGGGTTAGGGTTAGGTTCTGGTTTTGGGCTAGGGTTAGGGTAAAGGGTAATGGTTAGGGTTAGGGTTAGGGTTAGGGTTAGGATTAGGGTAAGGGTAAGGGTTAGGGTTAGGGTTAGTGTTAAATTTAGGGTTAGGGTTAGGATAAGGGTAAGGGTTAGCGTTATGTTTAGGGTTAAGTTTAGGGTTAGGGTTAGGATTAGGTTTAGGGTTATGGTAAGTGTAAGGGTTAGGGTTAGGGTTAGGTTTAGGTTTTGGGCTAGGGTTAGGGTAAGTGTAAGGGTTAAGGGTTAGGGTTAGGGTTAGGTTTAGGGTTAGGTTTAAACTTAGCGTTAGGTTTAGGGATATGGTAAGGGTTAAGGGTTAGGTTTAGGGATATGGTAAGGGTAAGGGTTAAGGGGTTAGGGTTAGGGTTACGGTTAGGTTTAGGGTTAGGGTTAGGGTAAGGGTTTGGGAAAGGTAAGGGTTAGGGTTAGGCTTATAGTTAGGGTTAGGGTAAGGATTAGGGTTAGGGTTATGGTTAGGGTAAGTGTTAGTGTTAGGGTTAGGGTTAGCATTAAGGTTAAGGTCTAGGGTTAGGATTAAGGGTAAGTGTTAGGGTTAGGGTTACGGTTAGGGTTAAGGTTAGGTTTAGGGTTAGGGTAAGGGTAAGGGATAAGGGTTAGGTTTAGGTTTAGGGGTTAGGGTTAGGGGTAGGGTTAGTGGTAGGGAAAGGGTAAGTGTTAGGGTTAGGGTTAGGATTAGGTTTAGGGTTAGGGTTAGTGTAAGAGTTAGGGTTAGGTTTGGGGTTAGGGTTAGGAATAGGGTAAAGGGTAAGGTTTAGGTTAGGGTTCTACGGTTAGGGGAAGGGTTAGGGGTAGGGTTTGGATTAGGATTAGGTTTAGGGTTAGGTTTAGGGTCAGGGTAAGGGTTAGTGTTAGGGTTAGGGGTAGGTTTAGGGTTGGGGTTAGTTTAGTTTAGAGTTAGGGTTAGGCTAAGGTAAGGGTTAAAGTTAGGTTTAGGGTTAGGGTAAGAGTTAGGGTTTAGGGTTACGATTAGGGTTAGTTTATTGTTATGGTTAGGGTTAGGGTAAGACTATGTGTTAGGGTTAGGGTTAGGGTTAGGGTTAGCGTTAGAGTAAGGGTAAGTGTAAGGGTTAGGGTTAAGGTAAGGGTAAGGGTTAGGGTTAGGGTTAGTGTTTAGTGTTAGTGTTAAGGTTAGGGTTAGGTTTAGGATTAGGGTATAGGGTAAGGGTAAGGGTTAGGGTTAGTATTAGGGTTGGGTTTAGGGTTAGGGTTAGGTTAAGTGTAAGGGTTAGGGTTAGGTTTAGAGTTAGGTTTAGGGTTAAGGTTAGGGTTAGTGTTAGGGTTAGGTTTAGGGTTAAGTTTAGGGTTAGGGTAAGGGTAATGTTAGGGTTAGGGTTGGGGTAAGGGTAAGGGTTAGGGTAAGGCTTACTGTTAGGGTTTAGGGTTAGGGTTAGGGTTAGGGTTTAGGTTTAGGGTTAAGGTTAGGGGTAATGTTAGGTTTAGGGTTAGGGTTAAGGAAAGGGTAAGGGTTAGGGTAAGGGTTAGGCTTAGGGTTAGGGTTTGGGTAAGGATTAGGTTTAGGTTTAGGGTTAGGGTAAGGTTTAGGAGTAGGGGGTAGTGGTAGAGTTAACATTAAGTTTAGGTTTTGGGTTAGGGTAAGGGTAAGGGTTATGGTTAGAATTAGGGTTAGGGCAAGCATTAGGGTTAGGGTTAGGGTTAGGGTAAGAGTTAGGGTTGGGTTAGGGTTAGCTTTAAGGTTAGGGTTAGGGTTAGGGTAAGTGTAAGGATTAGAGTTAGGATTACGTTTAGGGTTAGGGTTAGGGTAAAGGTAAGGTTTAGGGTTAGGGTTAGTGTTAGGGTTAAGTTTAGGGTTAGGGTTAGGGTAAGGGTAACGGTAAGGGTTAGGGTTAGGGTAAGGGTAAGGTTTAGGGGTTAGGGTTAGGGTAAGGGTTTGCGTTAGGGTTAGGGTTAAGTTTAGGGTTAGGGTTAGGGTAAGCGTAAGGTTTATGGTTAGGGTTACGGTTAGGGTTTAGGGTTAGGATTAGGGTTAGGGTACGGATTAGTGTCAGGGGTAGGGTTACGGGTAAGGGTTAGGGATAGGGTTAGGGTTAGGGTTACCATTAAGGTTAGGCTTAGGGTTAGGGTAAGAGTAAGTTTAAGGTTAGGTTTAGGGTTAGGGTTATGTTTATTGTTAGGGTAAGGGTAAGGGTTAGGGTTATTTTTAGGTTTAGGTCTAGGGGTAGGGTTAGGGTTAGGGTTAGGGTAACGGATAGGGTCTAGGGTAAGGGTAAGTGTTGGGGTTAGGGATAGGTTTAGAGTAAGGGTTAGGGATTATGGTTAGTGTTAGCGTTAGGGTTAAGGTTAGAGTTAGTGTTAGGTTAAGGTTAAGGGTTAGGGTTAGATTTAGGGGTTAGGATTAGGGTTAGGGTTAGGTTTATGGTTAGGGTAAGGATAAGGTTTATTGTTAGCGTTAAGGTTTGGGGTTAAGGTTAGGGTTAGTTTTAGGGTTAAGGTAAGGGTAAGGGTTAGGGTTAGGGTTAGGGTTAGGGTTAGGGGTAAGGTAAGGGTTAGGGTTAGGTTTAGGGTTACAGTTAGAGTAAGGGTAAGGGTTAGGGTTAGGGTTAGGGATATGTTTAGGGTTAGGGTTAGGGTTAGAGTTAGGGTTAGTGTAAAGCTAAGGGTTAGGGTTAAGGTTAGGTTTAGGGTTAGGGTTAGGGTGAGGGTCTAGGGTTAGGGTAATGGTTAAGGTTAGGGTTAGGGTTAAAGTGAGGGTTAGGTTTAGGGTTAGGGTTAGGTTAGGGTAAGGGTGAGGGTTAGGGTTAAGGTTAAGTTATAGGGTAAGGGTTAGGGTTAGGGTTTAGGGTAATGGTAGGGGTTAGGGGTTAGGGTTAGGGTAGGGTTAGGGATAGGTTTAGGGTTAGAGTTAGGGTAAGGTAAGGGTTAGCGTTAGGGTTGGGTTAGGTTTATGGTTGGGGTTAAGGTTAGGGTTAGGGTTAGGGTAAGGGTAAAGGGTTAGGGTTAGGGTTTACGGTTAGGGGTTAGGGTTAGGGTTAGGGTTAGGTTAGGTTTAGGGTTAGGGTAAGGGTAATGGTTGGGGTTAGGTTTAGGGTTAGGTTTAGGATTAGGGTTAGGGTAACTGTTAGGGGTTAGGGTTAGGGTTAGGGAAAGGGTAACGGTTAGGGTTAGGGTTAGGTTAGGGTAAGGATTAGAGTTAGGGTTAGGGTAGGGTAAGGGTTACGGATAGGGTTAGGGTTAGGGTTAGCATTAACGTTAGGGTTAGGGTAAGAGTAAGGTTTATTGTTAGGTTTAGGGTTAGGGTTATGGTTAGGGTTAGGGTAAGGGTAAGGGTTAGGTTTGGGGTTAGGGGTTAGGTTAGGGTTAGGCTAAGGTTAGTGTTAGGTTTAGGGTTAGGGTTAGGGTTAGGTTTAGGGTTAGGGTTAGGGCAAGGGTAAGTGTTAGGCTTAGGGGTAAGGGTTAGGATTATGGTTAGTGGTAGGGTTAGGATTAAGGTTTAGGTTTAGAGTTTGGGTAAGGGTAAGGGTTAGGTTTAGTGTTATGGGTTAGGATTAGGGTTACGGTTAGGTTTATGGTTAGGGTAAGGGTAAGGGATTAAGGTTAGGGTTAAGGTTTGAGGTTAGGGGTAGGGTTAGGGTTAGGGTTAAGGTAAGGGTAAGGGTTAGGGTTAGGGTTAGGGTAAGGGTAAGTGTTAGGGTTAGCGTTAGGTTTAGGGGTTAGTTTTAGGATTAGGGTAAGTGTAAGGGAAAGGGTTAGGGTTAGGGTTCGGGTTAGGGTAAGAGTTAGGTTTTAGGGTAAGGGTTAGGGTTAGGGTTAGGGTTAGGGTTAGAGTTAGGGGAAGGGGAAGGGTTAGGGTTAGTTTTAGGGTTGGGGTTAAGTTTAGGGTTAGGGTTTATGGTAAGTGGTAAGGGTTAGGGTTAGGGTTGGTGTTAGGATAATGGTTGGGGTTAGGGTTAGGGTTAGAGTGAGGGTTAGGGTTAGGGTTAGTGTTAGAGGTTATGTTTATGGTTAGGGTTAGTGTTAGGGTAATGTTTAGGGTAGTTAGTTTAGGGTTAGAGTGAGGGTTAGGTTTAGGGTTTAGGGGTAAGGGTAAGTTTTGGGTTTTGGGGTTAAGGGTAGGGCAAGCATTAGGGTTAGGGTTAGGGTTAGGGTAAGGGTAAGTGTTAGTGTTAGGGTTAGGAGTTAGGGTTCCGGTAAGGGTAAAGTTTAGGGTTAGGGTCAGGGTTAGCGTTAGGGTTAGGTTTAGGTTTAGGGTTAGGGTTAATGTAAGGGGAAGTGTTAGGGTTAGGGTTAGGGTTAGGGATAGGGATAAGGGTAAGGGTTAGGGTTAGGGTTAGGGTTAGGGTTAGGGTTAGGGTTGGGGTTAGGTTTAGGGTTTAGGGTTAGGGTTAGTGTTAGGGTAAGTGTAAGGGTTAGGGTTCGGGTTAGGGGTTAGGGTTAGGGTTATGGTTAGTGGTTAGGGTTAGGGTTAGGGTTACGGTTAAGATAAGGGCAGGGGTTAGGGTTAGGGTTAGGCTTAGGGTTAATGTTAGGTTTAGGGTTAGGGTAAGGGTAAGGGTAAGTGTTTAGGGTTAGGGTTAGGGTTAGGGTTAGGGTTACCGTTTAGGATAAGGGTTAGGGTTAGGGTTAGGGGTTAGGGTCAGGTTTATGGTTAGGGTTAGGGTAAGGGTAAGGGTTAGGGTTAGGGTTAGGGTTGGGGTTAGGTTTAGGGGTTTAGGGTTAGGGTTAGTGTTAGGGTAAGGTGTAAGGGTTAGGGTTCGGGTTAGGGGTTAGGGTTAGGGTTAGGGTTATGGTTAGGGGTTAGGGTTAGGTTTAGGGTTACGGTTAAGATAAGGGCACGGGTTAGGGTTAGGGTTAGGGCTTAGGGTTAATGTTTGGTTTAGGGTTAGGGTAAGCGTAAGTGTAAGTGTTAGGGTTAGGGTTAGGGCTAGGGTTAGGGTAAGGGGTTAGGGTTAGGGTTAGGGTTAGGGTTAGGTTTAGGTTTAGGGTTAGGTTTAGGGTCAGGGTAAGGGTTAGTGTTAGGGGTAGTGGGTAGGTTTAGGGTTGGGGTTAAGTTTAGAGTTAGGGTTAGGGCTAAAGGTAAGGGTTAGAGTTAGGTTGAGGGTTATAGGGTAAGAGTTAGGGTTAGGGTTAAGATTAGGGTTAGTTTATTGTTATGGTTAGGGTTAGGGTAAGACTATGTGTTAGGGTTTGGTGTTAGGTTTAGGTTTAGGGTTAGCGTTAGAGTAAGGGTAAGGGTAAGGGTTAGGGTTAGGGTTAAGGTAAGGGTAAGGGTTAGGGTTAGGGTTAGGGTTAGGGTTAGGGTTAGGGTAAGGGGTTTGGGTTAGGTTCAGGGTAAGGTTAGGGTGAGGGTAAGGGTAAGGGGTAGGGTTAGGGGATAGGGTTAGGGTAAGGGTGATGGTTAGGGTTAGGGTTAGGGGTTAGGGTTAGGGTTAGTGTTTAGTGTTAGTGTTAAGGTTAGCGTTAGGTTTTAGGTTTAGGTTTTGGGTAAGGGTAAGGGTTAGGGTTAGTATTAGGGTTGGGTTTAGGGTTAGGGTTAGGTTAAGTGTAAGGGTTAGGGTTAGGTTTAGAGTTAGGTTTAGGGTTAAGGTTAGGGTTAGGGTTAGGGTTAGGTTTAGGGTTAAGTTTAGGGTTAGGGTAAGGGTAAATGTTAGGGTTAGGGTTGGGGTAAGGGTAAGGGTTAGGGTAAGGCTTACTGTTAGGGTTTAGGGTTAGGGGTTAAGGTTAGGGTTAGGTTTAGGGTTAAGGTTAGGGGTAATGTTAGGTTTAGGGTTAGGGTTAAGGAAAGGGTAAGGGTATAGGGTAAGGGGTTAGGCTTAGGGTTAGGGTTTGAGGTAAGGATTATGTTTAGGGTTTAGGGTTAGGGTAAGGTTTAGGGAGTAGGGGTAGTGGGTAGAGTTAACATTAAGTTTAGGATTTGGGTTAGGGTAAGGGTAAGGGTTATGGTTAGAATTAGTGTTTAGGGCAAGCATTAGGGTTAGGGTTAGGGTTAGGGCAAGGGTTAGGATTGGGTTAGGGTTAGCTTTAAGGTTAGGGTTAGGGTTAGGGTAAGGGTTAGAGTTAGGGTTAGTGTTAGGGTTAAGTTTAGGGTTAGGGTTAGGGTAAGGGTAACGGTAAGGGTTAGGGTTAAGTTTAGGGTTAGGGTTAGGGTAAGGGTAAGGTTTATGGTTAGGGTTACGGTTAGGGTTAGGGTTAGGGATTAGGGTTAGGGTACGGATTAGTGTCAGGGGTAGGTTACGGTAAGGGTTAGGGATAGGGTTAGGGTTAGGGTTACCATTAAGGTTAGGCTTAGGGTTAAGGGTAAGAGTAAGTTTTAGGGTTAGGTTTAGGGTTAGGGTTATGGTTATTGTTAGGGTAAAGGGTAAGGGTTAGGGTTATTTTTAGGTTTAGGTTAGGGTAGGGTTAGGGTTAGGGTTAGGGTTAGGGTAACGGATAGGGTTAGGGTTAAGGGTAAGTGTTAGGGTTAGGGATAGGTTTAGAGTAAGGTTTAGGGTTATGGTTAGTGTTAGCGTTAGGGTTAAGGTTAGAGTTAGGGTTAGGTTAAGGTTAAGAGTTAGGGTTAGAATTTAGGGGTTAGGATTAGGGTTAGTGTTAGGTTTATGGTTAGGGTAAGGGTAAGGGTTATTGTTAGGGTTAAGGTTTGGGGTTAAGGTTAGGGTTAGTTTTAGGGTTAAGGTAAGGTTAAGGGTTAGGGTTAGGGTTAGGGTTAGGGTAAGGTAAGGGTTAGGGTTAGGTTTAGGGTTACAGTTAGAGTAAGGGTAAGGGGTTAGGGTTAGGGATAGGGATATGTTTAGGGTTAGGGTTAGGTTTAGGAGTTAGGGTTAGTGTAAAGCTAAGGGTTAGGGTTAAGGTTAGGGTTAGGGTTAGGGTTAGGGTTAGGGTGAGGGTTAGGGTTAGGGTAATGGTTAAGGTTAGGGTTAGGGTTAAAGTGAGGGATAGGGTTAGGGTTAGGGTTAGGTTTAGTGTTAGGATAAGGGTAAGGGATAGGATTTAGGGGTAAGGTTTAGTGGTTAGGTTTAGGGTTAGGGTTAGGTTTATGGTTAGGGTTAGGGGTAAGGGTAAGGGTTAGGGTTTAGGGTTAGGATTAGGTTTATGGTTAGGTTAGGGTTAGGGTAAGGGTTAGGGTTAGGGATGGGGTTAGGGTTAGGATTAGGGTTAGGGTAAGGTTTAGGGTGAGGGTTAGGGTAAGTTTTAGGGTTAGGGTTAGGGTTAGGGTAAGGTTAAGGTTTAGGTTTAGGGTTAGTTTTAGGTTTAGGGTTGGGGTTAAGGTTAGGGGTCTAGGGTTATGGTAAGGGTAAGGGTAAGGGTTAGGGTTAGCGTTAGGTTTAGGGTAATAGGTTTAGGGATATGGTTAGGGTTAGGTTTAGGGTTAGGGTTAGGGTTAGGGTAAGGCTATGTGTTAGGGTTAGGGTTAGGGTTAGGGTTAGGTTGAACGTTAGGGTAAGGGTAAGGGTAAGTGTTAGGATTAGGGTTAGGGTAAAGGGTAAGGTTAGGGTTAGGGTTAGGGTAAGGGTTAGGGTTAGGGTTAGTGTTTAGGGTTAGGGTTAGGTTTAGGTTTAGGTTTAGGGTTAGGGTAAGGGTTAGGGTTATGTTTAGGGTTAGGTTTAGGCTTAGGGTTAGGGTAAGTGTAAACATTAGGGTTAGAGTTATGGTTAGGGTTAAAGTTAGGGTTAGGGTAGGGTTAGGGTTTCGGCTTAGGTTTAGGGTTAGGGTTAAGGAGTAAGTGTTAGGGTTAGGGTTAGGGTTAAGGGTTAGGGTTAGATTTAGGGTTGGGGTTAGGTTTAGGGTTAGGGTTAGGGTTAGGGTAAGGGTATTTTTTAGGTTTAGGGTTAGGGTTAGTGTTAGGGTTAATGTTAGGGTTAGGGTTAGGTTAAGGGAAGGGTTAGGGTTAGGGTTAGATTTAGGGTTGGGGTTAGGTTTAGGGTTAGGGTTAGGGTTAGGGTAAGGGTATTTTTTAGGTTTAGGGTTAGGGTTAGTGTTAGGGTTAATGTTAGGGTTAGGGGTAGGGTTAAGGGAAGGGTAAGGGTTAGGGTAAGGGTTAGGTTTAGGGTTAGGATTAGGGTAAGGATTAGGGTTATGGTTAGGGTTAGTGTAAGGTTTAGGGTAAGGGTTTTGTGTAGAGTTATCATTAAGGTTAGGTTTTGGGTTAGGGTAAGGGCAAATATTAGGGTTAGGGTTAGGGTTAGGGGCAAGCATTAGGTTTAGGGTTAGGTTTCGGGTAAGGGTTAGGGTTAGGGTTAGGGTTAGCATTAAAGTTAGGGTTAGGGTTAGAGGTAAGTGTAAGGGTTAGGGTTAGGGTTAGGGTTAGGGGTTAGGGTTAGGGTTAGGGTTAGGGTAAGGGTAAGGGTTAATGTTAGGGTTAGTGTTAGGGTTAAGGTTAGGGTTAGGGTTAGGGTTAGGGTAAGGGTAAGGGTAAGGGGTTAGCGTTAGGATAAAGGTAAGGGTTAGGTGTTAGGGTTAGGGTAAGGGTTTGGGTTAGGGTTAAGTTTAGTTTTAGGTTTAGGGTTAGGGTTAGCGTAAGGGTAAGTTTTATAGTTAGGGTTAGGGTTAGGGTTAGGGAAAGGGTGAGGGGTAGGGTTAGGGTTAGGTTAGGGTAAGGATTAGGGTTAGGGTTAGGGTTAGTGTAAGTGTTACGGGTAGGGTTAGCGTTAGGGATACCATTAAGTTTAGGGTTACGGTTAGGGTAAGAGTAAGAGTTAGGTTAGGATACGTTTAGGGTTAAGGTTAGGTTAGGGTTAGGGTAAGGGTAAGGGTTTAGGGTTAGGTTAAGGGTTAGGTTAGGGTTAGAGTAAGGGTTAGCGTTAGGTTTAGGGTTAGGGTTATGGTTAGGGCAAGGGTAAGTGTTAGGGTTAGGGTTACGGTTAGGGTAAGGGTTAGGATTATGGCTAGTGTTAGGGTTAGGGTTCAGGTTAGGGTTAGGGTTTTGGGTTATGGTTAGGGTTAGGGTTAGGGTAAGGGTAAGGGTTAGGATTAGTGTTAGGGGTTAGGGTTAGGTTTAGGTTTAGGGTTAAGGGTAAGAGTAAGTGTTAGCGTTAGGGTTAGGGATAGGTTTAGGGTTAGAGTTACGGTTAGGGTTAGGGTTAGGGTAAGGGTAGAGTTAGGGTTTAAGTTAGAGTTAGGATTAGGGTTAGGGTAAGGGTTAGGGTTAAGGTTAGTGTTAGGGTTAGGTTTAGGGTTAGTGTAAGAGCAAGGTTTAGGGTTAGGGTTAGGGATAGGTTTAGGTTTAGAGTTAGGCTTTAGGGTTAGGGTTAGGGTAAGGGTAAGGTGTTAGGGTTAAGGTTAGAGTTAGGGTTAGGGTTTAGGGTAAGGGTTAGGGTTAGGGTAAGGTTTAGGTTTAGGGTTGGGGTTAGGGTGAGGTTTAGGGTTGGAGTTATGGGAAGGGTAAGGGTTAGGGATAGTTTTAGGGTTGGAGTTAAGGTTAGGGTTAGGGGTTAGGGTAAGGTGTAAGGGTTAGGGTTAGGGTTAGTGTTAGGGTAATGGTTCGTGTTAGGGATAGGGTTAGGGTTAGAGTGATGGTTTAGCGGTTAGGGTTAGTGTTAGGGGTTTAGGTTAGAGTTAGGGTAAGGTTTTAGGGTAAAGGGTTAGGGTTAGGGTTAGGGTTAGGGTTATTTAAGGGTTAGGGTTTAGGGGTTAGGGGTTAGGTTTAGGGTTAAGGTTAGGGTTAGCATTAAATTTAGGGTTAGGGTTAGGTTTAGGGTTAGGGTTAGGGTTAGGTTTAGGGTTAGAGTTAGGGTAAGGGTAAGTGTTCCTGTTAGGGTAAGGATTAGGTTTAGGGTTACGGTTAGGGTAAGAGTTAGGGTTAGGTTTGGGGTTAGGGTTAGGATTAGGGTAAGTGTAAGGGTTAGGGTTCATTTAGGGTAAGGGTTAGGGTTATTGTTAGGGTTAGGGGTTAGGGTTAGAGTGATGTTTAGGGTTAGGGTTAGTGTTAGGGTAATGGTTAGGGTTAGGGTTAGGGTTAGAGTGATGGTTAGGGTTAGGGTTAGTGTTAGGGGTTTAGGTTAGAGTTAGGGTTTGGTTTTGGGTAAGGGTTAGGTTTAGGGTTAGGGTAAGGGTTAGGTTTAGGGTTAGCGTTAGGTTTAGGGTAAGGATTAGGGTTAGGGTTAGGGTTAGGATAAGGGTAAGTGTTAGGGTTCGTGTTATGGTTAGGGTTAGGGTTAGAGTTACGGTATGGGTAAGTTTTAGGGTTAGGTTCAGGGTTAGGGTTATGGTAAGGGTAAGGGTTAGTGTTAGGGTTAGGGTTAAGGGTAAGTTTAGGGTTAGGGTAAGGGTAAGGGTAAGGGTTAGGGTTAGGGTTAGGGTTAAGTTTACAGTAAGGGTTAGGGTTAGTGTTGGGGTTATGGATAGGATTAGGGTAAGGGTAAAGGTTAGGGTTAGTTTAGGGTAAGGGTTATGGTTAGGGTTAGGGTTAGGTTTAGAGTTAGAGTTAGGGTATGGGTAAGGGGTAGGTTTAGGGTTAGGGTTAGGTTTAGGGTTGGGGTTAAGGTTAGGGTTAGGGTTAGGGTAAGCATAAGGGTTAGGTTTAGGATTAGGGTTAGGGTAAAAGTTAGGGTTAAGTTTAGGGGTAGGTTTAGGGTTAGTGTTAAGTTTAGCATAAGGGTATGTGTTTTGGTTAGGGTTAGGGTTAGCATTAGGGTAAGGGTAAGTGTAAGGGTTAGGGTTAGGGTTAAGGTAAGGGTAAGGGTTAGGATTAGGGTTGGAGTTAGGGTAGGGAAAGGGTTAGGGTTATGTTCAGGGTAAGGTTTAGCGTTAGGGAAAGGGTAAGGGTTAGGGATAGGGTTAGGGTTAGGGTAAGGGTAAGAGTTAGGGTTAGTGTTAGGGTTAGGGTAAAAGTAAGGGTTAGGGTTAGGGTTAGGGTTAAGTTTAGGGTGAGGATTAGTGTTAGGGTTAGGGTAACTGTAAGGGTTAGGGTTAGGGTTAGGGTAAGGGTTAGGGTTAGAGTAAGGGTTAGGGTTTGTAAGAGGATTAGGGTTAGGTTTTGGGTTAGGGTTAGGGTAAGGGTAAGGGTTAGGTTTAGGTTTAGGGTTGGGGTTAAGTTTAGGGTTAGGGTTAGGGTAAGGGTAAGGGTTAGTGTTAGGGTTAGGGTTAGGGTAAGGGTTAGGGTTAGGGTTAGGGTTAGGGTGAGGGTGAGGATAAGGGTTAGGGTTAGGGTTAGGTTTAGGGTTAGGGATAGGGTTTGGGTAAGGGTAAGTGTTACGGTTAGGTTTAGGGTTAGGGTTAGGGTCAGGATAAGGGTAAGGGTTAGGGTGAAGGTTAGGGTTAGGGTTAGGGTTAGGATAAGGATTAGGGTTAGGTTAGGGTTAGGGTTAGGTTTGGGGTTAGGTTTAGGGGTTAGGGTTAGGGTTAGGGCTAGGATAAGGTTCGGGTTAGGGTCAGGGTTAGAGTTAGGGTAAGGGTAAGTCTTAGGTTTAGGGTTAGGTTTAAGGTTAGGGTAAGGGTAAGGTTAGGGTTAGGGTGAAGGTTAGGGTTAGGGTTAGGGTTAGGGTTAGTATAAGGGTAAGTGTTAGTGTTAAGGTTAGGGTTAGGGTAAGGGTTAGGATTATGGTTAGGGTAAGGGTAAGGGTTAGGGTTAGGTTTAGGGTAAGGGTTAGGGTTAGGGTTAGGGTTAGGGTGAAGGTTATGGTTAGGGTTAGGTTTAGGGTAAGGGTAAGTGTTAGTGTTAAGGTTAGGGTTAGGGTTAGGATTAGGGTTAGGGTAAGGGTAAGGGTTAAGGTTAGGGTTAGTGTAAGTGTTAGGGTTAGGGTTAGGGTTAGCATTAAGGTTAGGGTTAGGGTTAGGGTAAGTGTAAGGGTTAGGATTAGGGTTAGGGTTAGAGTTAGGTTAAGGGTTAGGGTTAGGGTTAGGGTTAGGGTTAGGGTTAGGTTTACGGTTAGAGTTAGGGGAAGTGTAAGGGTTAGGGTTAGTTTTAGGGTTGGGGTTAATGTTAAGGTTAGGGTTAGGGTAAGGGTAAGGGTTAGGGTTAGATTTAGGGTTAGGGTAATGGTTAGGGTTAGTGTTAGGGTTAGAGTGAGGTTTAGGGTTAGGGTTAGGGTTAGGGTTAGGGGTTAGGGTTAGGGTTAGGGTTAGAATTAGGGTAAGTGTTAGGGTTAGGGTTAGGGTAAGGTTTAGGTTTAGGGTTATTGTTAGTGTAAGCGTAAGGTTTAGAGATAGGGTTACAGTTAGGGTTAGGGTTACGTGTTAGGTTTAGGGTTAGGGTAAGGATTAGGGTTAGGGTTAGGGTTAGGGTTAGGATTACGGTAGGGTAAGTTTTATGGTTAGGGTCAGGGTTAGGTTTAGGGTTAGGTTTAGGGTTAGGGTTAGGGTAAGGTTTAGGGTTAGGGTTAGGTTTAGCAATAAGATTAGGGTTAGGGTTATAGTAAGTGTAAGGGTTAGGGTTAGGGTTAGGGTTAGGGGTTACGGTTAAGGTTAGGGTTAGGGTTAAGGTAAGGGTAAGGGATAGGGTTAGGGTTAGGGTTAGGGTAAGGGTAAGGGTTAGGGTTAGGTTTAGGGTTAGGTTTAGGGTTAGGATAAGGGTAAGGGTTAGGGTAAGTGTCTAGGTTTAGGGTTATTGTTAGTGTAAGCGTAAGGGTTAGAGATAGAGTTAGAATTAGGGTTAGGGTTAGGTGTTAGAGTTATGGTTATGGTTAGGGTTACTGTAAGAATTAGGGTTAGGGTTAGGTTTAGGGTTAGAATTAAGTTAAGGGTAAGGTTTATTGTTAGGGTCAGGGTTAGGGTTAGGGTTAAATTTAGGGATATTGTAAGGGTAAGTGTTAGGGTTAGGGTTAGGTTTAGGGTAGGGTAAGGGTTAGGGTTAGGGTTAGGTTTAGTGATTACGGTTAGGGTTAGGGTTAGGTTTAGGGTTACGGATAGGGTAAGGGTAAGGGTTAGGGTTCGGTTTAGGGTTAGGTTTAGGGTTAGGGTTAGAGTAAGGGTAAGGGTCATGTTTTGGGTTAGGGTTAGGGTTGGGGTTAGGTTTAGGGGTTAGCGTTAGGGTTAGGGTTAGGGTTAGGGTTAGGGGTTAGGGTTAGGGTTAGGGTTAGATTTAGGGTTTAGGGTTAGGGTTAGGGTTAGGATTAAGGTAAGGGTAGGGTTTAGGGTTAGGGTTAGGGTAAGGTTAGATTTAGGGTTAGGGTAAGGGTAAGGGTTAGGGTTAGGGTTAGGGTTAGGTTTAGGGTTGGAGATATGGGAAGTGTAAAGGTTAGGGATAGTTTTAGGGTTGGAGTTAGGGTTAGGTTTAGGTTTAGGTTTAGGGTTAGGTTTAAGGTTAGGGTTAGGTTTAGGGATATGGTAAGGGTAAGGGTTAGGGTTAGGGTAACGGTTAGGTTTAGGGTTAGGGTTAGGGTAAGCGTAACGGTTAGGGGCAGGGTAAGGGTTAGGGTTAGGGTTAGGTTTAGTGTTGGGGAGAAGGTGAGGTTTAGGGTTAGGGTTAGGGTTACATTAAGGGTTAGCTTTAGGGTTAGCTTTAGGGTTACATTAAGGTTAGGGTTAGGGTTAGGGTAAGGGTATGTGTTAGGGTTAGGTTTAGGGTTAGGTTTAGGGATAGCGTTAGGGTAAGGGTAAAGGTTAGGGTTAGGTTTAGGGTTAAGGTAATGGTAAGGTTTAGGGTTAGGGTTAGGGTTAGGGTTAGGGTAAGGGTTAGGGTAAGGGTTAGGGATAGAGGTAGGGTTAGGGTTAGCGTTAGATTTAGATTTAGGGTTAGGGTAAGGGTAAGGTTTACGTTTAGGTTTAGTGTTATGGTAAGGGTTAGCATTAGGGTTAGGGTTGAGGATTAGGGTAAGGGTTAGGGTTAGGGTGAGGGTGAGGGTAAGGGTTAGAGGTAGGGTTAGGTGTAGGGTAAGTGTTAGGGTTAGGGATAGGGTAACTGTAAGGTTAGAGTTAGGGTAAGGGTGAGGGTTAGGGTGAGGGTAGTGTAAGATGTAGGGTGAGGGTTAGGGTAGGGTTACGGTAAGGGTAAGGGTTAGGGTGTAGGTGTAGGGGGTGGTTAGGGGGAGGGTGTAGGGTTGGGGTAGGGTTGAGGGTAGGGTAGGGGTTGGGGTGAGGTGAGGGTGGTAGGGTGAGGGTAGGGAGTGGGGGAGGGTTGGGGGTAGCGGGTAGGGGTAGGGTAAGGAGGATAGGGTAGGGGTAGGGGTGAGGGGTAGGGTGAGGGGTAGGGGTAGGGGGAGGGGGTGGGTGAGGGGAGGGGGTGGGGGTGGGGTGGGGGAGGGTGAGGGGAGGGGAAGGGGGAGGGGGAGGGGGTGGGTGGGGGGTAGGGGTGGGGGAGGGGGTGGGGTGGGGGTGGGGGAGGGGGTGGATGGGGTGAGGGGACGGGTCGGGGAGGGGTGGGGGTGGGGTAGGGGAGGGGGTGGGGGAGGGGGAGGGGTGGGGGTTGAGTAGGGGTAGCGGAGGGGAGGGGGATGGGGAGGGGTGGGGTAGGGGGGGGGGTGGGGTAGGGGTAGGGGGTGGGGGTGGGGTGGGGGAGGGGGAGGGGTTGGGGAGGGGGTGGCGGAGGGGGTGGTGGTGGGGGTGGGGTAGGGGGTGGGGGTGGGGGGTTCGCTCTGGCGGGGGGGTGCGCGCGCGGGGCCGCCGCCGCCGGGGGGGGGGGGAGTGTGTGTCTCTCTGTCGGGGTGGGTTTCCGTATCCGTTCCCGGTCCCGTTCCCGTTGCCGTTCCCGTTGCCGTTCACGTTCCCGGTCCCGTTCCCGTTTCCGTTCCCGTTCCCGTTACTCGGTCCCGGTCCCGTTCCCACTTTCCGGTCCCGTTTCCGTTCAGGTTCACAGTTCCCGTTCGCGGTCCCGGTGCGGTTCCCGTTCTCGTTCCCGTTCCCCGTTCTCTGTCCCGGTCCCGTTCCCGTTCCCGTTCCGGTTCCGGTTTCCGTTTCCGTTGCCGTTTCCGTTCCCTTTCCCGTTCCCGTTCACGTTCCCGTTCCGGTTCCCCTTCATCGTTTCCGTTCCCGTTCCCGGTCCCGGTCCCAGTTCCCGTTCCCGTTCCCGTTTCCGTTCTCGTTCCCGTTCTCGTTCCCTGTTCCCGTTCACCGGTCCCGGTCCCGTTTTCGTTTCCGTTCCGGTTCCCGTGGCCGGTCGCGGTCCCGTTCACAGTTTCGTGTTCCCTTTTCCGTTCCCGTGCCCGGTTCCGTTCCACGTTCCCGTTGCCGTTCCCGTTCCCGGTCACGGTCCCGTTCCCGTTCCCCGTTCACCGTTCCCGTTTTCGTTCCCGTTCCCGTTTCGGTTCCCGTTCCCGGTCCCGGTCCGGTTCCCGTTCCCGTTCCCGTTCCCGTTTGCGGTCTCGTTCCCGTTCCCGTTCCCGCTCCCGGTCCACGTTCGCGTTCCGGTCTGGGTCCCGTGCCCGTTCACCGTTCTCGGTCCCCGTTTCCGTTCCCGTTCGCGTTCCCGGTCCCGTTCACAGTTCCCGTTCCTGTTCACGGTCCCGTTGCCGTTCCCGTTCCCGTTGGCGTTCCCGGTCCTGTTCTCGTTTCCGTTTCGGTTTCCGGTCCCGGTCCCGTTCACCGTTTGCGTTTGCGTTCGCGTTCCCGTTCCCGTCCGCGTGCACCGTTCCCGGTCCCGTTCCCGGTCCCGTCCACCGTTCCCGTTCACGTTCCCGTTTCCGGTCCTGGTCCGGTTCCCGTTTACGTTCCCAGTTCCGGGTCCCGGTCCCGTTCGCGTGCCCGTTTCCGTTCCACGTTTCCGTTCCCGTTCTCTGTCCCGGTCCCGTTCACGTTCCCGTTCCGGTTGGGTTCCCGTTTGCGTTCCCGTTTGCGTTCCCGGTTGGGTACCCGTTCCCGTTCCCGTTTCCGCTCCCGGCGCCCCTTCTCGTTTCCGTTCCCGTTCCCGTTCCCGGTCACGGCCCCGTACCGGGTCGCGGTCCCGTTCCCGTTCCAGTTTCCGTTCCGGGTCCCGTTCCCGTTCCCGGTCCCGGTCATGTGCCCGTTTCCGTTCCCGTTCCGGTTTCCGTTCCCGTTTCCGTTTCCGTTTCCGTTCCCGTTCGCCTTCCCGTTTTCGTGCCCGTTCCGGGTCTCGGCCCTGTGCGCCCTTCCCGTTTCCGTTCACCGTTCCCGTTCCCGTTCCCGGTCCCGGTCCCGTTCCCGTTTGCGTTCCGGTCCCGTTCCCGTTCCCGTTTCCCGTCCCGGTCCGGTTGCCGTTCCACGTTCACGTTACCGTTTCCCGTTTGCGTTCCCGTTCACGTTCCCGTTCCCCGTTACCCGTTCCCGTTCCCGTTCCCGTTCGCGTTCCCCGTTTCCGTTCCCCTACCCGTTCCCGTTCCCTTATCTGGTCCCGGTCCCGGTCGCGTACCCGTTCCCGTTTCCGTTCCCGTTTACGTTCCCGTTCCCGGTCCCGGTCCCGTGCCGGTTCCCGTTTCCGTACCCGTTCACCGTTCCGGTTGCTCGTTTACCGTTCCCGTTCCAGTTCCCGGTCCCGTCCCGTTTCCGTTCCCCGTTCCCGTTCTCGGTCCCGGTCTTGTGCCCGTTTGGGTTCCCGTTCCCGTTACCGGTCCCGTTCTTGTTTCCGGTCCCGGTTCGGTTGGCGTTCCAGTTTCCGTTCCCGTTCCAGTTGGCGGTCTGGTTCCACGTTCCTGTTCCCTGTTCGCGTTCTCCGTTCCCGTTCCCGTTGGCGTTCGAGTGCGCGTTCCCGGTCGCGGTCTCGTTCTTGTTCCAGTTTACGTTCTAGGTCCCGTTCACCGGTACCGGTGCCGTTCCCGTTTCCGTTCCCAGTTTACAGTTCACAGTTCCCGGTCCCGGTCACAGTTCCCCGTTCACGTTCCCGTGCCCGGTCCAGGTCCGGTTCCCCGTTCCCGTTCCGGTTCCGGTTCCCCGTTCCCAGTTCCCGTTCCACGTTCACGGTCTCGGTCGTGTTCACGTTCCACGTTGCGGTGGGCGTTTCCGTTCCCGTTCCCGTTTCCGGTCCCGTTCCAGTTCCCGTTTCCGTTCCGTTTCCGTTCCCGGTCCCGTTCCTGTTTTCGGTCCCGTCCGGTTGCCGTTCCCGTTCCACGTTCCCGTTCCAGTTGCCGGTCCCGTTCACGTTTCCGTTCTCGGTTCACCGTTCCCGTTCGGGTTCCACGTGCGCGTTTCCGGTCGCGGTCTCGTTCTTGTTACCGTTTCCGTTTCAGGTCCCGTTCACGTTCCCGTTCTCGGTCCCAGTTGGCGTTCCAGTTCCCGTTCCAGTTCACCGTTCCCGTACCCGTTCCCGTTCCCGTTTCCGCTCGCGTTCACGTTCTCGTTCCACGTTCCTGGTCACGTTACCGTTTGCGTTCCCGTTCCAGGTCCCGGTCACGTTCCCGTTCCGGTTCTGGTTCCCCCTTCCCGTTTTCGTTCCACGTTCCCGGTCTCGGCCCCGTTCGCGTTCCGGTTTCCGTTCCCGTTCCACGTTCCAGTTCCACGTTACCCGTTCCCGGTTACGTTCGCGTTCACGTTCCCGTTGCCGTTCCAGGTCTCGGTCCCGTTCCCGTTCCCGTTCCGGTTGGCGTTCCAGTTCCCGTTCACCGTTCTCGGTCTCGTTCCCGTTCCGGTTCACACGGTCCCGGTCCCGTTCACGTTGCCGTTCCACGTTCCCGTTCCGGTTCTCGTTCTCGGTCCCAGGTCCCGTTTCCGTTCCCGTTCCTGTTCCGGCTCCCGTTCCCAGTTCCCGTTCCCGTTCCCGGTCCCGTTTCCGTTCCAGTTCCCGGTCCCGGTCCCGTACTGTTGCCGTTCCCGGTCACCGTTCCCGTTCAGGTTCTCGTTCTCGGTCCCGGTGTCGTTCCCGTTCCACGTTCCCGTTCCCCGTTCCGGCTCCCCGTTCCCGTACCGGTCCCGGTCCCGTTCCGGTTTCCGTTCCCGTTTCCGTTGTCGGTCCCGGTCCCGTTCGCGTTCCCGGTCCCGTTCCCGTTCCGGTGCCGTGCCCGTTCACGTTCCCGTACCCCGTTTACGTTCCCACTTTCCGTTCCCCGTTCCCGTTCCGTTCCCGTTGCCGGTGCCGTTCCCGTTCACGTTCCCGTTCCGGCTCCCGTTCCCGGTCCCGGTGCCGGTCACGTTCCCGTTCCGTTTCCGTTCAGGTTCTCGGTCCCCGGTCACCTTTCCCGTGCCAGTTCCCGTTTCCGTTCCCGTTCACCGTTCCCGGTGCCGCTACCACGCACCGTTCCCGTTCACGTTCCCGTTCCCGGTCCCGTTCCCGTTCACGTTCAGTTCCACGGTCCCGTTCCAGTTCCACGTTACGGTTCCCCTTCCCGTTTCCGTTTACCGTTACCCGGTCCAGGTCCCGTTACCCGTTCCCCTTTTCCGTTCCCGTTGCCGCGGTCTTTCCCGTTCCCGGTCGCGTTCCACGTTCCACGGTCCCGTTCCCGTTCCCGTTCCCGGTCAGGGTCACGTTCCCGTTCTCGTTGCCGCTCCCGTTTCGGTTCCCGTTCCCGTTCCCGTTCCAGGTCGGGGTCCCGTTCCAGTTCTCGTTCCCGTTCGAGGTCACCGGTCCCGTTCCCGTTCCCGTGCCCGTTCCCGGTCCCGGGCCCGTACGCGTTTCCGGTCCCGGTTCTGTTCCCGTTCCCGGGCCCGTCCACGTTCGCCTTCCCGTTGCCGTTCCCAGGTCCCGGTCCGGTTCCCGTTCCCGTTCCCGGTCTCGGTCCCGGTCCCGTTGGCGTTCCCGTTCCCGTTCCTTTTCTCTGTCCCGGTGGCGTTTCGGTTCTCGTTCCCGTTTCCGTCCCCGTATCGGTTCCCGTTCGGGGTCCCGTTCCCGTTGCCGTTTCCGTTCCCGGTGGCGGTCACGTTCCCGTTCCAGTTCCGGTTCCCCTTCCCGTTTCCGTTCACAGTTCCCGTTTCCGTCCCCGGTCCCTGTCCCGTTCGCGTTCGCGTTTCCGTTCCCGTTCCCGTTCCTGTTCCCGGTCACCGTTTCGTTACACGTTCCGGGTCCAGGTCCCGTTGCCGTGCCTGTTCCACTTCTCGTTCCCGTTCCCGGTCGGGTTTCGGTTCCCAGTTCCCGTTCCCGTTCCCGGTCCAGGTCCCGGTCCCGTTCCCGTTTCGGTCCCGGTTCCCGTACCCCGTTCTCGTTCCCGGTCCCGGTCCTGTTCCCGTTCCCGGTTCCGTACCGTTATCGGTCCCACTGTCCGGTTCGCGTTCCCGTTCCCGTTCCAGTTCACGTTCCCGTTCTCGGTCCCGGTGCCGTTCCCGTTCCCGTTCCACGTTGCCCGGTCCCGTTTCCGTACGCGTTCCCGTTTCCGTACCCGGTCCACGTTCCCGTTTCCGTTCCCGGTCCACTTTTCCTTTCCCGTTCGCGTTCCGTTTCCCCGTTCTCGTTCCCGTTCCCGTTCCTGCTCGCGTTCCCGTTCCCGTTCCCCGTTCCAGGTCCCGTTCTCGTTCCAGTTCCCGTTTCTGCTCGCGTTCACGTTCCCCGTTCCCGTTCTTGTTCCCCGTTCCCGGTCCCGTTAGGTTCCCGTTCCCGGTCTCGGTCCCGTTGCCGTACCCAGTTCCCCTTTCCGTTCCCGTTCGCGGTCCCGTTCCGGTTCCACGTTTCCGTTGCCGGTCCCGTTCTGGTTCTCGGTCCCGGTCCAGTTCGCGTTCCCGTTTCCGTTCCCGTTCCCGTTACCGTTTCCGTTCACGTTCCCGTTTGGGTTGAGTTCCCGTTCCGGTTCCCGTTTCCGTTCCCGTTCCCGTTCCCGTTCCCGGTTTGTTCCACGTTCCCGTTCCCGTTCACCGTTCCCGGTCCCGTTTCACGGTCCCGTTCGCGTACCGTTTCCCCGTTCTCGTTCCACGTTCCCGTTCCCTGCTCGCGTTCCCGTTCCCGTGCCCGTTCTCGTTCCTGGTCCCGTTCTCGTTCCCGTTCACCGTTCCCGGTCCCGGTCCCGTTCCCGTTCACCGTTCCGGTTCGCCTTCCCGTTTTCGTGCCCGTTCCCGGTCCCGGCCCAGTTCGCCTTCCCGTTTCCGCTCCCGTTCCCATTCCCGTTTCCGTTTCCGGTCCCGTTCCCGTTCCCGGTCCCGTACCCGTTCCCGTTCGCGTTCCCGGTTCCCCGTTCCCGGTCCCGGTCCCGTTCCCGTTCCCGTTGCAGTTCGCGTTTCCGTTTCCGTGCACCGTTCCCGTTCCCGTTACCAGGGCGCGGTCTCGTTCCCGTTTCCGTTCCCGTTACTCGTTCCGGTTCCCGTTCACCGGTCCCGTTACCGTTGCCGTTCGCGTTCGGGTTCCCGTTCGCGTCCCGGTCCCGTTCCCCGTTCCCGTTCCGGTTCGCGTTCCCGTTTCCGTGCCCGTACCCGTTCGCGTACTCGGTCGCGGTCCCGTTCCCGTATCCGATTCCGTTCCCGTTCCAGTTCTCGTTCCCGTTCCCGGTCCCGGTCCCGTTCCCGTTCCCGTTCCTGTTCCCTTACCCGTTCCCGTTCCGGTTCCCGTTCCCCGTACTCGAGCCTGATGCCGTTCCCGGTCCCGTTCCGGTCCCGTTCCCGTTCTCGGTCCCGGGCCCGTACCTGTTCCCGTTCACCCGTTTCCGTACGCGTTCCCCGGTCGCGTTCCCGTTCCGTTCCCGGTTCCGTTCCCGTTCCCGGTCCCGGTCCCGTTCCCGTTCCGTACCGGTTCCCGTTTCGGTGCCCGTTTCACGGTCGCGGTCCCGTTCCGGTTCCCGTTTCGGTTGGGGTGCCCGTTCGCGTTCCCGTCACGGTTCTCGGTCATCGTTCCCGTTCCCAGTTCCAGTTGCCGGTCCCGTTTCCGTTCCCGTTCCCGTCCCCGCTCCACGGGCCCGTTCACGTTCCCGTTCAACGTTCGTGTTTTCGGTCCCGGTCGCGTTCCCGTTCCCGTTTCCGTTTTCGTTTCGGTTCCCGTTCCCTTTCCCGGTCCCGTTCCCGTTCTCCGTTCCCGGTCCGGGTGCCGTTCGCGTTACCGGTCCCGGTCCACGGTCCCGTTCACCGTTCCCGTTCCCGTTCCGGTTCCCGTTCTCGTTCCCGTACTGGTTACCCGGTCCCGGTCCCGTACCCGTTCCCGTTCCCCGTTCCCGTTCCCGTTCCGTTCCAACCCGGTACTCGGTCGCGTTACCCGTTCCCGTTCGGGTTGGCGTTCCCGTTCCCGTTCCCGTACCCGGTCCCGTTACCGTTCCCGATATCCGTTGGCGGGCCCGTCCCGATCACGTTCCCGTTGTGGGGCCCGGTCCCGTTCCCTTTTCCGTTCCGGTTGGTGTTCGCGTCTCTTTTCCCGGTCCAGTTTCCGGTCTCGTTCCACGTTCACTGTTACCGTTGCCGGTCCCGTTGCCGTTCCCGTTTCCGTTCCCGGTCCCGTACCGGTCCAGGCCCGGTTCACGTCCCCGTTCCCGTTCTGGTTCACGTTCCTCGTTCCCGTTCCACGTTTCCGTTTTTTGTCCCGGTCCCGTTCACCGTTCCCGTTCCAGTTTCCGTTCACCCTTCCCGTTTGCGTTCCCGTTCCCGTTCCCGGCCCGGTTCCCCGTTCCCGTTCACCGTTCTGGTTCCCGTTCTCGTTCCCCGTTCCCGTTTCCGTTTTTTGTCCCGGTCCAGTTCCCGTTCCCGTTCCCGTTTCCGTACCCCTTCCACGTTTGCGTTCCCGTTCCAGGTTCCCGTTCCCGTTCCCGTTCTCGGTCGCGGTCCCGTTCCCGTTTCCGTTGCCGTTTCCGTTCCCGTCCCGTTCACCCGTTCGGGTTCACGTTCCTGTTCGCGTTCCCGTTGGGGGTCTCGGTCCCGTACCCGTTGCCGTTTACCGTTCCCGTTTCTGTTCCAGTTCACGGTCCCGTTCCCGTTTCCGTTTCCGTTTCCGTTCCCGTTACCGTTTCTCGTTCACCGTTCCCGTTCCCGGTCCCGTTCCCGTTCCCAGTTACGGTCCCGGTCCCGTTCACGTTGCCGTTCTCGGTCCCGGTCCCGGTCCCGTTCGGGCTTCCGTTCCCGTTCCCGTTCCCGTTCCCGTTCTCTGTGCCGGTCCCCGTTCCCGTTCACCGTTCCCCGTTTCACGTTCCCGTTACTGTGCCCGTTTCCGTGGTCCCGTTTCCGTTCGCGTTCACCGTTCCCGGTCCCGGTCCCCGGTCCTGTTCCCGTGTACCCGTTCAGGTTCCCCTTCACGTTTCCGTTTACGTTCCAGTTTCCGTTTCCGGTTCCGGTCCCGTTCACCGTTCCCGTTCACCGTTTTCGGTCCCGTTCACGCTCCGTTTACAGGTCCCGTTCACGTTGCCGTTCACCGTTCCACCTGCCCGTTCACGTTCCCGGTCCCGTTCCCAGTTCCGTTCCTGTTTCCGTTGCCGTTCCCCCGTTACCACGTTCCCGGTCCCGGTCCCGTTCCCGTTCCCTGTTTCCGTTCACAGTTCCCGTTTCCGTTCCTCGTTTCCGGTCCCGTTGCCGTGCCCGGTCCACGGTGCCGTTCTCGTTTCCGTTCCCGTTCACCGTTCCACGTGCACCGCTCGGGTTCCCGTTACCCGTTCCGGTTCATGGTACCCGTTCCCGTTCCCGCTCCACGTTCCGTTCCCGTTACACGTTCCCGTTCCAGGTTCCCGACCGGTGCGGGTCTCGTTCCCGTTCGCGTTTCCGTTCCCCGTTCCCGTTTCTGAGCCCGTGCCCGTTCCACGTTCCCGGTCACGGTCGCGTTCGGGTTCCCGTTTCCGTTCCCGTTCCCGGTCCGGTCCCGTTCCCGTTCACCGTTCCCGTTCCCGGTTCCGGTCCGGTTCCCGTTTTCGTTCCCGTTCCGGTTCCCCTTTCCGGTTACACGTTCTTGTTCCCGGTCCACGGTCCCGTTCCTGTTTCCGTTCTCGTTCCCGTTGCCGTTCCCCGTATGCGTTCCCGTTCGCGGTTACCGGTTCCGTTCCCGTTCGCGTTCCGGTTCCCGTTCGCGTTCTCGTTCCTGTTCCGTTTCCGGTCGCGTTTCCGTGCCCGTTCCCGTTCTCGGTCCCGGTCCCGTTCCCGTGCCGGGTCCAGTTCCCGTACACGTTCCCGTTCCCGTCCCGTTCCGTTACCGTTTTTGTTCCCGTTCCCGGTCCCGGTCACGTTCTTGTTCCTGTTCCCGTTCCCAGTTTCCGTTCCCGTTTTCGGTCGCGGACCCGTTCCCGTTGCCGTTCCGGTAGGGGTTCCCGTTCCCGTTCCCGAGCCCAGTTCCCGGTCCGGTTCCGTCCCCGGTCTCGTTGCCGGTCCCGTTCCCGTTGCCGTTCCCGTTCCCCGTTCCGGTTCCCGTACCTGTTTCCGGTACCAGGTCCCGTTCCCGTTCCCGTTTCGGTTCCCGTTCCCGGTCCGGGTCCCGGTCCCGTTCCCCGTTCCCGTATCGGTTCCCGTTCACGTTCCCGTTCGCGTACCCGGTCCCCGTTCCCGTTCCCGTTCCGGTTTGCGTTCACGTTCCCTTGCCGTTCCCGGGCCCGTTCCCGTTCCCGTTCACGTTGGCGGGCCCGTTCTCGTTGGCGTACCTGTTCCCGGTCCCGGTCCCGTTCCCTTTGCCGTTTCGGTTGGGGTTCGCGTCCTCGTCCCCGTCGCCGTTTCCGGTCCCGTTCCCGTTTCCGTTTCTGTTGCCGGTCCCCTTTCCCGTTCCCGTTGCCGTTCCCGGTCCCGTTCCACGGTCCCGGGCCGGTTCCCGTTCCCGTTACCGTTCTGGTCCCGTACCGGTTCCCGTTTCCGTTCCCGTTCCGGTTCCCGTTCACGTTACCACGTTCTGGTTGCCGGTCCCGTTCCCGGTCCCGGTCCCCTTCCCGTTCCCGTTCTGGGTCCCGGTCCCGTTCCCGTTACGGTTCCCGTATACCGTTCACCGTTCCCGTACCCGATCCGGTACCGTTTCCGTACGCGTTTCCGTATCCCGTACCCGGTCACGGATCCGTACCCGTAACCCGTATCCCTTCCCGTTGTCGTTCCCGTTCCCGGTCCCGGTCCCTATTACCGATATCCGTTTCCGTTCGCGTTCCGGTTCTCGTTCACGTATCTCGTTCCCGATCCCGTACCCGTTCCCGTTCCCGATCCTGCTCCCGGTCCCGTTCCCGAGCCCGTTCCCGTCCCCGGTCCCGGTCCCGCTCCCGTTACCGGTCCCGGAACCGTACCCATTACCCGGTCCCGACCCGTTACCCGTTCCCGTTCCCGTACCCGTTCCCGGTCCCGGACCGGTACCCGTTCCCGTACCCGGTCCCGGTCCCGGTCGCGTTCGCGATCCCGATTCCGTTTCCGTACCCTATCCCGTTCACATGAGGCGTACCCGAACCCGATCCAGTACAAGTAATCGAACCCGAAGCGGATCCCGATCCCGTACGCGGACCCGAACCCGCTACCGATCGCGTACCCTGACCGTGAGCCGATCCCGTACTCGCTAAACTGAACCCCAACCCGAAACCTACCCCGACCCGAACACGAACCCTGTCCCGGACCCGTAAACCTAACCCGATACCGAAACCGAACCCGAACCCCGAACCCTAACCCGTACCCTAACCCGAGCCCTAACCCGAACCCGTACACTGACACTGACGCGTACCCTAACCCTAAACCAAACATTAACCCTAAGCCTAACCCTAACCCTAACCCGTGCCCTGATCGTAACCGTAACCCTAAACCGAACCCTAACCCCTAACCATAACCCTAACCCTAACCCTAACCCCTAACCCGAACCCTAACCCGTACACTGACCCTAACACGAACCCTAACCCTAAACCCTAAACCTAACCCCAACCCTAACCCTAACCCTAACCCTTACCCGTACCCTACCCTAACCATAAACCTGACCCTAACCCTAACCCTAACCCTAACCCTTATCCTAACGGTAACCCTAACCCTAACCCTAACCCTAACCCTAACACTTACCCTTACCCTTACCCTAACCCTAAACCTAACATTAACCCTAAGCCTAACCCTAACCCTAACCCCTGCCCTTATCTTAACCGTAACCCTAACCCTAACCCTAACCACTAACCATAACCCTAACCCTAACCCCTAACCCGAACCCTAACCCTTACACTTACCCTAACACTAACCCTAACCCTAAACCCTAAACCTAACCCCCAACCCCTAACCCTAACCCTAACCCTAACCCTAACCCTAACCCTTACCCTTATCCTATCCCTAACCCTAACCCTAACCCTAACACTTCCCCTTACATTAACCCTAACCCTAAACCTAAACCTAACCCTAACGCTAACCCTGACCCTAACCCTAAACTTTACCCTTACCGGAACCCTAACTCTAACCCTAACACTAACACTTACCCTTACCCTAACCCTAACCCTAACCCTAATGCTTGCCCTACCCTAACCCCAAACCCAAACTTACCCTTACCCTAACCCTAAACCTAACCCTCACTCTAACCCTAAAACTAACCCTAAACATTACCCTAACACTAACCCTAACCATAAACATAACCTCTAACACTAACCCTAACCCTAACCCTCACTCTAACCCTAACCCTAACCCCAACCATTATCCTAACACCAACCCTAACCCTAACCCTTACCCTTACCATAACCCCTAACCCTAAACTTAACCCCAACCCCTAAAACTAACCCTAACCCTTCCCCTTCCCCTAACTCTAACCCTAACCCTAACCCTAACCCTAACCCTTACCCTAAACCTAACTCTTACCCCTAACCCGAACCCTAACCCCTAACCCTTTCCCTTACACTTACA
>NW_028327473.1:25000-47500 GCF_031878675.1 Megascapheus bottae | reverse complement strand
AGGATTAGGGTTAGGATTAGGTTTAGGGTTTTAGGGTTAGGGTTCTGATTAGGGTTAGGGTTAGGGTTAGGGTTAGGTATAGGCGTAGGGGTAAGGTTAAATTTAGGGTTAGGGTTAGGGTTAGGGGTAAGTGTAGGGGTAGGATTAGGGGTAGGTTTAGGGTTAGGAGTAGGGTTAGGGGTAGGGTTAGAGTTAGGGGTAGAGGTAAGTTTAGGGTTAGGGTTGGGGTTGGTGTTAGGGTTAGGGGTAGGGTTAGGGTTAGTGTGAGGGTTAGGGTTAGGGCTAGGGTTGGGATTGGGGTTAGGGTTAGGGGTAGGGTTAGGGTTAGGGTTGGGGTTAGGATTAGGGGTAAGGGTAGAGGTAGGGTTAGGGGTAGGGGTAGGGGTAGGTTTAGGGTTAGGGGTAGGGGTAGGGTTAGGTTTAGGGCTAGGCTAGGGTTAGGGTTAGGCTTAGGTTAGGGCTAGGGTTAGGGTGAGGGTTAGGATTAGAGGTAGGGTTAGGGTTAGGGTTAGGATTAGGGTTAGGTTTAGGGTTAGGGTTATGGGTAGGGTTACGGTTAGGGGCAGGTTTAGGGGTAGGGGTAGGGGTAGGGGTAGGGGTAGCAATAGGAGTAGGGTTAGATTAGGGTTAGGGTTAGGGCTAGGGTTAGGGTTAAGGTTACGGGTAGACCTAGGATTGCTGTTAGGGCTAGGGCTAGGGTTAGGTTTAGAGTTAGGGTTAGGGCTAAGGCTAAGGTTAGCGTTAGGGTTAGGTTTAGGGTTAGGATTAGGCTTAGGGTTTTAGTGTTTGGGTGAGGGTTAGGCGTAGGGTTAGGGTTAGGGGTAGGGGTAGGGTTAGGCTCAGGAATAGGGTTATGGTTATGGTTAGGGTTAGGGTTAGGGGTAAGGGTAGGGTTAGGGTTAGGGGTAGGGGTAGGGTTAGGGGTAGGGTTAGGGTTAGGGTTAGGGGTAGGGTTAGGTTTAGGGTTAGGGTTAGGGGTAGGGGTAGGAGTAGGGTTAGGCTTAGGGTTAGGGTTGGGGATGGGGTTAGGGTTAGGGGTAGGGTTAGGTTTAGGTTTAGGGTTAGGGTTATGGCTAGGGCTAGGGTTAGGGTTAGGGATAGGGCTAAGGTTTGGGTTAGGGCTAGGGCTAATGTTAGCGTTAGGGTTAGGTTTAGGTCTAGGACTAGGGTTAGGGTTAGGGTTAGGGTTAGGGTTAGGGTTAAGATTAGGTTTAGGGTTTTAGGGTTAGGGTTCTGATTAGTGATAGGGTTAGGGTTAGGGTTAGGTATATGCGTAGGGGTAGGTTTATGTTTAGGGTTAGGGTTAGGGTTAGGGGTAAGTGTAGGGTTAGGGTTAGGGTTAGGTTTAGGGTTAGGGGTAGGGTTAGGGTTAGGGGTAGGGGTAAGTTTAGGGTTAGGGTTAGGGTTGTGGTTAGGGTTAGGGGTAGGGTTAGGGTTAGTATTAGGGTTAGGGTTAGGGCTAGGGTTGGGATTGGGGTTAGGGTTAGGGGTAGGGTTAGGGTTAGGTTTAGGGGTAGGGTTAGGGGTAAGGATAGAGATAGGGTTAGGGTTAGGGGTAGGGTTAGGTTTAGGGGTCGGGTTAGGGTTAGGGTTAGCGTTAGGGATAGGGTTAGGGTTAGGGTTAGTGTTAGTGCTAGGGGTAAGGTTGGGGTTAGGTTTAGGGTTAGGGGTTGGGTTAGGGTTAGGTTTAGGGTTAGGGTTAGCGTTAGGGGTAGGGTTAGGGTTACAGTTAGGGTTAGGGTTTCAGTTAGGGGTAGGGTTAAGGTTAGGGTTAGTATTTGGGGTAGGGTTAGGGTTAAGGTTTGGGTTAGGTTTACGGTTAGAGGTTGGGTTAGGGTTGGGGATAGGGTTAGGTTAGGTAGGGGTAGGGTTACAGTTAGTTTAGTGTTAGTGTTAGGGGTAGGGTTAGGGTTAGGGTTAGGGTTACGGTTAGGGGTAGGTTAGGGTTAGGGTTAGGGGTAGGGGTAGGGGTAGGCCTAGGGTTAGGGTTAGCGTAAGGGCTAAGGTTAGGGTTAGGGTTAGGGTTAGGGGTAGGGTTAGGTGTAGGGTTAGGGTTAGGGCTCGGGGTAGGGTTAGATTTAGGTGTAGGGGTAGGGGTAGGGTTAGGGCTATTGCTAGGGCTAGGGTTATTGTTAGGGTTAGGGTTAGGGCTAGGGCTATGGCCAGGGTTAGAGTTAGGGTTAGGGTTAGGGTTAGGGGTAGGGTTAGGTTTTGGGTTAGGGGTAGGGGTAGGGGTAGCGGTTGGGTTAGGGCTAGGGCTAGGGCTAGAGCTAGGGTTATGGCTAGGTTTAGGGTTAAGGTTATGGGTAGAGCTAGGTTTAGGTTTAGGTTTAGGGTTAGGTTTAGAGTTATGGTTAGGGCTAGGGCTAAGGTTAGCGTTAGGGTTAGGGTTAGGGTCAGGATTAGGCTTAGGGTTTTAGTGTTCGGGTGAGGGTTAGGCGTAGCGTTACGGTTAGGGTTAGGGGTAGGGGTACTGGTTGGCTCAGGAGTAGGGTTATGGTTATGGGTAAGAGGTAGACTTAGGGTTAGGGGTAGGGTTAGGGTTAGGTGTAGGGGTACGGTTAGGGGTAGGGTTATTGTTATGTTTAGGGGTATGGTAAGGGTTTGGGTTAGGGTTAGGGTTAGGGTTAGGGCTAGGGTTAGGCTTAGGGTTAGGGTTAGGTTTAGGGGTAGGGGTTGGGTTAGGGTTATGGATATGGTTAGGGTTAGGGGTACGGGTAGGGTTAGGGGTAGGGGTAGGATTAGGGTTATGGTTAGGGGTAGGGGTAGGGTTAGGATTAGGGTTAGGGTTAGGGTTAGGGGTAGAGTTAGGTTTAGGGGTAGGGTTAGGGTTAGGGGTAGGGTTAGGGTTAAATATAGGGTTAGGTTTAGGTATAGGGGTAATGTTCGGGTTAGGGTTAGGTCTAGGGTTTGGGGTAGGGTTAGGGTTAGGGGTAAGGGTACGGTTACGGTTAGGGTTATGGTTATGGTTATGGTTAGGGTTAGGATTACGGTTAGGGTTAGGTTAAGGGTTAGGATTAGGGTTAGGTTTAGGGTTAGGGCTAGGGCTATGGTTAGGGTTAAGTTTAGGGTTAGGAGTAGGGTTAGGGTTAGGGTTAGAGTTAGGGTTAGGGTTAGGTTTAGGGTTAGGGTAAGGGCTAGGGTTAGGGTTAGGATTAGGGCTAGGGTTAGGGTTAGGGATTTGGGTAGAGGTAGGGTTAGGGTTAGGTTTAGAGTTAGGGCTAGGGCTAGGGTTAGGTTCAGAGCTTGGGTTAGGGCTAGGGCTAAGGTTAGGGTTAGGGTTAGGGTTAGGGTTAGGTTTAGGGTTAGGATTAGGATTACGGTTTTAGGGTTCGGGTGAGTGTTAGGCGTAGGGTTAGGGGTAGGTGTAGGGGTAGGGGTAGGCTGAGGAGTTGGTTTATGGTTATGGTTAGGGTTAGGGTTAGGGGTAAGGGTTAGGGATAGGGCTAGGGTTAGGGTTAGGGCTAGGGCTAGTGTTAGCGTTAGGGTTAGGTTTAGGTCTAGGACTAGGTTTAGGCTTAGGGTTAGGGTTGGGGTTGGGGTTAGGGTTAGGGGTAGGTTTAGGTTTAGGGTTAGGATTAGGGTTATGGCTAGAGCTAGGGTTAGGGTTAGGGATAGGGCTAGGGTTAGGGTTAGGGCTAGGGCTAGTGTTAACGTTAGGGTTAGGTTTAGGTCTAGGACTAGGGTTAGGGTTAGGGTTAGGTTTAGGATTAGGTTTAGGGTTTTAGGGTTAGGGTTCTGATTATGGTTAAGGTTAGGGTTAGGGTTAGGTATAGGCGTAGGGGTAGGGTTAACTTTAGGGTTAGGTTTAGGGTTAGGGGTAAGTGTAGGAGTAGGATTAGGGGTAGGTTTAGGGTTAGGGGTAGGGTTAGGGTTAGGGTTAGGGTTAGGGTTCGGGGTAGAGGTAAGTTTAGGGTTAGGTTGGGATTGGGGTTAGGGTTAGGGGTAGGGTTAAAGTTAGGGTTAGGGGTGGGGTTAGGGTTAGGGTTAGGGTTGGGGTTAGGGTTAGGGATAGGGTTAGGATTAGGGTTAGGTTTAGGGTTAGGGGTAGGGTTAGGGTTAGGTTTAGAGCTAGGGTTAGCGTTAGGGGTAGGGTTAGGGTTACAGTTAGGGTTAGGGTTACGGTTAGGGGTAGGGGTAGGGTTAGGATTAGTATTTGGGGTAGGGTTAGGTTTAGGGTTTGGGTTAGGTTTAGGGTTAGGGGTTGGGTTAGGGTTAGAGATAGGGTTAGGGTTAGGGGTAGGGTTAGGGTTAGTTTTAGGGTTAGTGTCAGGGGTAGGGTTAGGGTTAGGGTTAGGGTTACGGTTATGGTTAGGGGTAGGATTAGGGTTAGGGTTAGGGGTAGGGGTAGGCCTAGGGTTAGGGTTAGGGTTAGGGTTACGGTTAGGGTTAAGGTTAGGAGTAGGGTTAGGGTTAGGGTTAGGGTTAAGGGTAGGGTTAGGGGTAGGGTTAGGGTTAGGGGTAGGGGTAGGTTTAGGGTTAGGGTTGGGGTTGGGGTTAGGGGTAGGGGTAGGGTTAGGGTTAGGGTTAGGGTTAGGGCTAGGTTTGGAATTGGGGTTAGGCTTAGCGGTAGTGTTAGGGTTAGGGTTGGGGTTATGGTTAGGGGTAAGGGTAGAAGTAGGGTTAGGGTTAGGGTTAGGGGTAGGTTTAGGGTTAGGGTTAGGAGTAGGGCTACGGTTAGGATTAGGGTTAGGGTTAGGGTTGGGGTTGGGGTTAGGGTTAGGGGTAGGGTTAGGGTAAGGTTTAGGGTTAGGGCTAGGGCTAGGGTTAGGGTTAGGCATAGGGCTAGGGTTAGTGTTAAGGCTAGGGCCAGTGTTAGCGTTGGGCTTAGGTTTAGGTCTAAAGCTAGGGTTAGGGCTAGGTTTAGGGTTAGGATTTGCTTCAGGGTTTTAGGGGTAGGGTTCAGGTTAGGGTTATGGTTAGGGTTAGGGGTAGGAATGGGCTTAGGGGTAGGGTTATGTTTAGGGTTAGGGTGAGGGTTAGGGGTAAGGGTAGGGGTAGGGTTACTGTTAGGTTTAGGGTTAGGGGTAGGGTTAGAGGTAGGGTTAGGTTTAGGGGTAGGGGTAGGATTAGGGTTAGGGTTAGGGTTAGGGGTAGAGTTAGGGTTAGGGGTAGGATTAGGGTTAGGGTTAGGGTTAGGGCTAGGGCTAGGGTTAGGGATAGGGCTAGGGGTAGGGTTAGGGTCAGGATTAGGGGTAGGTTTAGGGGTAGGTGTAGGGGTAGGGGTAGGGGCAGGGGCGGGGGTAGGATTAGGTTAGGGTCAGTATTAGGGTTAGGGTTAGGGTTAGTGGTAGGTTTAGGGTTAGGGTTAGGGTTAGGGCTAGGCCTAGGGTTAGGGTTAGGGTTAGGGTTAGGGTTAGGGCTAGGGCTACGGCTAAGGTTAGGGTTAGGGTTAGAGTTAGGGCTAGGGCTAGGGTTTGGGTTAGTGTTAGGGTTAGGGTTAGGGCTATGGCTAAGGCTAAGGTTAGGGTTATTGTTAGAGTTAGGGCTAGGGCTAGAGTTTCGGTTAGCGTTAGGGTTAGTGTTAGGTGTAGGGGTAGGGATAGGGTTATGGTTAGGGTTAGGGTTAGGGTTAGGGGTAGGGGTAGGGGTAGGGGTAAGGGTAGGATAGGGTTATGATTATGGGTAGGGTTAGGGTTAGGGTTAGAGTTCAGGTTAGGGTTAGGGCTAGGCTTAGGTTTAGGGTTAGGGTTAGGTCTAGGGTTAGGGTTAGGGTTAGGGTCATGGGTAGGGCTAGGGTTAGGGTTAGGGTTACGGTTAGGGGTAGGGATAGGGTTAGGTTTAGAATTAGGGTTAGGTCTACGGCTAAGATTAGGTTTAGGGTTAGGGTTAGGATTAGGGTTAGGGTTTTAGGGTTCGGGTGAGGGTTAGGTGTAGGGTTAGGGTTAGGGGTAGGGGTAGGTTTAGGCTTAGGGTTAGGGTTATGGTTATGGTTAGGGTTAGGGTTAGGGGTAAGTGTAGGGGTATGGTTAGGGTTAGGGTTACGGGTAGTGTTAGGGGTACGGTTAGGGGTAGCGTTAGGCTTAGGGTTAGGGTTAGGGTTAGGGGTAGGGTTAGGGGTAGGGTTAGGGTTAGGGTAGAGTTAGGGTTAGTGGTAGGAGTAGGGGTAGGGTTAGGGTAAGGGATAGGATAGGGGTAGGAGTAGGGGTGGGTTAGGGATAGCGTTAGGGTTAGTGTTGGTGTTAGGATTAGGGTTAGGATTAGGCTTAGGGTTATGGTTAGGTTTAGGGCTAGGGCTAGGGTTAGGGTTAGGGTTAGGGTTAGCGCTAGGATTCGGGTTAGGTTTAGGGCTAGGGTAGAGTTAGGGTTAGGGTTAGGTTTAGGGCTAGTGCTAGGGTTAGGTTTAGGGTTAGGGTTAGGGCGAGGGTTAGGGTTAGGTTTGGGGTTAGGGTTAGGGATAGGGTTAGGGGTAGCGGTAGGGGTAGGGTTAGGGTTTGGGGTAGGGGTAGGGGTAAGGTTAGTGGTAGGGTTAGGGTTAGGTTTAGGTGTAGGGTTAGGATTAGGGTAAGGGTTAGGGTTAGTGGTAGGGTTAGGTTTAGGGTTAGGGTAAGGGTTAGGGTTAGAGTTAGCGCTAGGTCTAGGCTTAGGGTTAGGGTTAGGGTTAGGGTTGGGATTAGGGTTAGGGTTTTAGGGTTAGGGTTAGGCGAAGCGGCAGGGGTAGGGGTAGGGGTAGGGGCAGGGGTAGGGTTAGGGGTAAGGTTAGGGTTATGGTTAGGGGTAAGTTTAGGTGTAGGGTTAGGGTTAGGATTCGGGTTAGGGGTAGGTTTAGGGTTAGGGTTAGGGTTAGGGTTAGGTTTAGGGGCAAGATTAGGGTTAGGGTTAGGGGTAGGGGTAGGGTAAGGGTTAGGGTAAGGGTTAGGGTTAGGTTTAGGGTTAAGGGTAGGGTTAGGGTTAGGGTTAGGGTTAACGTTAGGGGTAGGGTTCGGGTTGGGGTTAGGGTTACGGTTAGGGGTAGGGATAGGGTTAGCGTTAGGGTTACAGTTAGAGTTAGGGTTAGGGTTAGGTTTAGGGTTAGGGGTACGGTTAGGGTTAGGGTTAGGGTTAGGGTTAGAGTAAGGGTTAGGGTTAGAGTTCGCGGTAGGGGTAGAGTTAGGGATAGGGGTAGGGGTAGGGGTAGGGGTAGGGGTAGGGTTAGGGTTAAGGTTAGGATTAGGGTAGGTTTAGGTTAGGGGTAGGGTTAATGTTAGGGTTAGGGTTAGGGCTATGGCTATGGCTAGGGTTAGGGTTAGGGTTAGGGTTAGGGGTAGGTTTAGGTTTAGGGTTAGGGTTAGGGTTAGCATTGGGAGTAAGCTTAGGGTTAGGGTTAGGTTTATGGTTAGGGGAAGTGTTAGGGTTAGGGTTAGGGTTAGGGTTAGGGTTAGGGCTAGGGGAGGGTTAGGGTTAGGTTTAGGTTTAACCTTAGGGGTTGGGTTCGGGTTGGGGTTAGCGTTACGGTTAGGGGTATTGTTAGGGTTAGCGTTAGGGTTACGGTTAAGGGTATGGTTAGGGTTAGGTTTAGGGTTAGGGGTAGGGTTAGAGTTAGCGTTAGGGGTAGTGTTAGGCTTAGGAGTAGGGTTAGGGGTAGGGTAGGGTCAGGGTTAGGGTTAGCGTTAGGAGTAGGCTTAGGGTTAGGGTAAGGGTTAAGTTTAGGTGTAGGGTTAGGGGTAGGGTAGGGTTTGGGTTAGAGTTAAGGTTAGGATTAGGGTTAGGGTTTTAGGGTTAGGGTTAGGGTTAGGGTTGAGGGAGGGGTAGGGTTAGGTGTAGGGTTAGGGTTAGGTTAGGGTTAGGGTTAAGGATAGGGGTAGGGGTAGGAGTAGGGTTAGGGGTAGGGTAAGGGTTAGGGTTATGGGTAGGGTTAGGTTTAGGGTTAGGTTTAGGGTTAGGGTTAGCGTTAGGGGTAGGGTTCGTGGTCGGGTTAGGGTTACGGTTATAGGTAGGTTAGGGTTACGGTTAGGTGTTGGGTTAGGGTTACATTTAGGGTTAGGGGTAGGCTTAGAGTTAGGGTTAGGGGTAGAGGTAGGTATTGTCGTAGGGGTAGGGTTATGTTTAGGGTTAGAGTTAGGGTTAGGGGTAAGGGTAGGGGTAGGTTTAGGGTTAGGTTTAGGGTTAAGGGTAGGGTTAGGGGTAGGGTTAGGTTTATGGGTAGGGGTAGGGTTAGGGTTAGGGTTGGGCTTGGGGTTAGGGTTAGGGGTAGGGTTAGGGTTAGGGTTAGGGTTAGGGCTAGGTTTGGAATTGGGGTTAGGCTTAGGGGTAGGGTTAGGGTTAGGGTTAGGGTTAGGGGTAAGGGTAGAGATAGGGTTAGGGTTAGGGTTAGGGGTAGGTTTAGGGTTAGGGTTAGGGTTAGGGATAGGGGTAGGATTAGGATTAGGGTTAGGGTTAGGGTTGGGGTTGGGATTAGGGTTAGGGGTAGGGTTAGGGTAAGGGTTAGGGTTAGGGATAGGGGTAGGGTTAGGATTAGGGTTAGGGTTATGGTTGGGGTTGGGGTTAGGGTTAGGGGTAGGGTTAGGGTAAGGGTTAGGTTTAGGGCTATGGCTAGGGTTAGGGGTAGAGGTAGGGTTATGTGTAGGGTTAAGGTCAGGGTTAGGGTTAGCGTTAGGAGTAGTCTTAGGGTTAGGGTATGGGTTAAGTTTAGGGATAGGGTTAGGGGTAGAGTAGGGTTAGGGTTAGGGTTAAGGTTAGGATTAGGGTTAGGGTTAGGGGTAGGGTTAGGGTCAGCGTTAGGGTTAGCGTTAGGAGTAGGCTTAGGTTTAGGGTAAGGGTTAAGTTTAGGGGTAGGGTTAGGGGTATGGTAGGGTTAGGGTAAGGGTTAAGGTTAGGATTAGGGTTAGGGTTTTAGGGTTAGGGTTAGGGTTAAGGTTGAGGGTGGGGTAGGGTTAGGGGTAGGGGTAGGTTTAGGGTTAGGGTAAGGGTAGGGTTAGGGTTAGGGTTAGGGTTAGGTTAGGGTTAGGGTTAGGGTTAGGGTTAGGTTTAGGGTTAGGGTTAGGGGTAGGAGTAGGGTTAGAGGTAGGGTAAGGGTTAGGGTAATGGGTAGGGTTAGGTTTAGGGTTAGGTTTAGGGTTAGGTTTAGGGTTAGGTTTAGCGTTAGGGGTAGGGTTGGTGTTCGGGTTAGGGTTACGGTTAGGGGTAGGGTTAGGGTTAAGTTTAGGTGTTGGGTTAGGGTTAGGTTTAGGGTTAGGGGTAGGCTTAGGGTTAGGGTTAGGGTTAGGAGTAGGGGTAGGGTTAGGTTTAGGGTTAGGGGTATGGTTAGGGTTACGGTTAGGGTTAGGATTAGCGTTAGGAGTAAGCTTCGGGTTAGGGTTAGGTTTACGGTTAGGGGCAGTGTTAGGGTTAGGGTTAGGGTTAGGGTTATGGCTAGGGGAGGGTTAGGGTTAGGTTTAGGGTTAGGGCTATTGTTAGGGTTAGGGGTAGGGGTAGGGGTAAGGTCAGGTTTAGGGGTAGGGATAGGGGTAGGAGTAGGGTTAGGATTGGGGTTAGGGTTAGTATTAGGGTTATTGGTAGGGTTAGGGTTAGGGCTAGGTTTAGGGTTAAGGTTAGGGTTAGGGTTACGGTTAGGGGTAAGGGTAGGTTTAGGGGTAGGGGCAGGGGTAGGTGTAGGGGTAGGGGCAGGGTTAGGGTTAGGGTTAGGATTATTGTTAGTGTTAGTGTTATGGTTAGGGTTCGGGCTAGGGCTACGGATAGGCTTAGGGTTAGGGTTTGGGCTAGGGTTAGGGTTAGGTTTAGGGCTAGGACTAGGGTTAGGGTTAGGGCTAGGGTTAGGGTTAATGTTAGGGTTAGGCCTAGGATTAGGGTTAGGGTGTTAGGGTTAGGGTTATGGTTAGGGGTAGGGCTAGGGTTAGGGTTACGGTTAGGTTTAGGTTTTGGAATAGGGGTAGGGGTAGTGGTAGGGTTAGGGTTAGTGGTAGGGGTAGGGGTAGGGTTAGGGTTAGGTTTAGCGATAGGGGTAGGGTTAGGGTTAGGGTTAGGTTTAGGGTTAGCGTTAGGAGTAGGCTTAGGGTTAGGGTTAGGTTTATGGTTAGGGATAGGCTTAGGGTTAGGGTTAGGGTTAGGTTTAGGTGTAGGTTTAGGGTTAGGGTTAGGGCTAGGGATAGGGTTAGAGTTAGGGTTAGGGTTAGGCCTAGTGTTAGGGTTAGGTTAGGGTTAGGGTTAGGGGTCGGTGTAGGGGTAGCGGTTGGGTTAGGGCTAGGGCTAGGGCTAGAGCTAGGGTTAGGGCTAGGTTTAGGGTTAAGGTTACGGGTAGAGCTAGGGTTAGGGTTAGGGTTAGGTTTAGAGTTATGGTTAGGGCTAGGGCTAAGGTTAGCGTTAGGGTTAGGGTTAGGGTTAGGATTAGGCTTAGAGTTTTAGTGTTCGGGTGAGGGTTAGGCGTAGGGTTACGGTTAGGGTTAGGGGTAGGGCTTGGCTCAGGAGTAGGGTTATGGTTATGGCTAGGGTTAAGGTTAGGGTTAGGGTTAGGGTTTGGGGTAGGGTTAGGGTAGTGGTAGGGTTAGTGTTAGGATTAAGGGTAGCGTTAGGGGTAGGGTTATGGTTAGGGTTAGAGTTAGGGTTAGGGTTAGAGTTAGAGTTAGTGCTAGGGCTAGGGTTAGGGTTAGGGTTAGAGTTGGGATTAGGATTAGGGTTTTACGGTTAGGGTTAGGGGTAGGGGTAGGGGTAGGGTTATTGTTATGGTTAGGGTTAGGGTTAGAGGGAGGGTTAGGTTTAGGTTTATGGATAGGGTTAGGGTTTGTGTTAGCGTTTGAGTTAGTGTTAGGGGTAGAGTTAGGGTTATGGTTAGGGTTAGGGTTGGGGTTATGGTTAGGGGTAGGGTTAGGGGTAGGGTTAGGTTTAGGGTTAGGTTTAGGGCTAGGGCAAGGGTTAGGGTTAGGGTGAGGTTTAGGGTTACGGTTATCGTTAGGGTTAGGGATACGGTTAGGGTTAGGGTTAGGGCTAGGGCTAGGGTTAGGGTTAGGGTTAGGGTTAGGGGTAGGGTAGGGGTAGGGTTAGGGCAAGGGTTAGGGTTAGGGTTAGCGTTAGGTGTAGGGTTTGAATAAGGGTTAGGGTTATGGTACGAGGTAGGATTAGGGTTAGGGTTAGCCTTAGGTGTAGGGTTAGGGTTAGGGTTAGGGTTAGGGTTAGGTTCAGAGTTATGGTTAGGGTTAGGGTTAGGGGTAGTGTTAGGGTTAAGTGTATGGGTAGGTATACGGGTATGGGTAGGTGTACGGTTAGGGTTAGGTTTAGAATTAGTGTAATGGTTAGGGTTAGGGTTAGGGTTAGGGTTAGGCGTAGGGGTAGGGGTAGGGGTAGGGGTAGATTTATGATTAGGGTAAGGGTTAGGGGTAGGGTTAGGTGTAGAGTCAGGTTTAGTGGTAGGGGTAGGGGTAGGTTTAAGGTTAGGGTTACGTTTAGGGGTAGGGTTAGGGTTAGGGACAGTGTTAGGGTTAGGGTTTGGGTTAGGGTTAGGGGTAGGGGTAGGGGTAGGGTTTGGGTTAGGGTTAGGGTTAGGGGTATGGTTAGTTTTAGGGTTAGGGTTAGGGTTAGTGGTAGGGTTAGGGTTACTGTTAGGGGTAAGGTAAGGGTTAGGGTTAGGGGTAGGGTTAGGGGTAGGGGTAGAGTAAGGGTTAGGGGTAGGGGTAGGTTTAGGTTTAGGGTTAGGATTAGGTTTAGGGTTAGCGTTAGGGGTAGGGTTAGTGTTAGGGTTGGGGTTAGGGTTAGGGGTAGGGTTAGGGTTAGGGTTAGGTTTAGGGTTAGGGGTAGGATTAGGGTTAGGGTTAGGGGTAGAGGATGGGTTTGTGTTAGGTTTAGGGTTAGGGGTAGGGTTAGGGGTAGAGTTAGGTTTAGGGTTAGGGGTAGGGTTAGGTGTAGGGGTATGGTAAGGTTTTGTGTTAGGGTTAGGGTTATGGGTAGGGGTAGAGTGAGGGCTAGGGCTAGGGTTAGTGTTAGGGTTAGGTTTAAATTTAGGATTAGGGATAGGGTTTTAGGGTTAGGGTTAGGTTTAGGGTTAGGTTTAGGGGTAGGGGTAGGGGTAGGGTTAGGGTTATGGGTAGGGTTAGGGTTATGGGTAGGGTTAGGGTTAGTGTTAGGGTTAGGGTTTGGGGTAGGGGTAGGGGTAGGGTTAGGGTTAGGGCTAGGGTAGGGCTAGGGTTAGGGTTAGGTGAGGGTTAAGGTTAGGGCTAGGGTTAGGTTTAGGATTAGGGTTAGGGCTAGGGCTAGGATTAGGTTTTGGGTTAGGGTTAGGACTATGGCTAAGGTGAGGGTTAGGGTTAGGGGTTGGGGTAGGGGTAGGGTTAGGGTTAGGGTTAGGGATAGGCATAGGGGTAGGGGTAGAGGTAGGTTTACGTTTAGGGTTACGGTTAGGTGTAGGGTTTGGGGTAGGGTTAGGGTTAGGGTTAGGGTTAGGGTTCGGGTAGGGGTAGGGGTAGGGTTAGGGGTAGGGTTAGAGTTAGGGTAGGTGTTGGGTTAGGGTTAGTATTAGGGGTAGGTGTAGGGTTAGGCTTAGGGCTAGGGCTAGGGCTAGGATTAGGGTTAGGGTTAGGGTTGGGATTAGGGTTAGGGTTTTAGGGTTAGCATTAGGGTTAGGGTTAGGGGTAGGATTAGGGTTAGGGTTAGGGGCAGGGGTAGTGGTAGGGGTAGTGTTAGGGTTAGGTTTAGGGTTAGGGTTATTGTTAGGGCTAGGGCTAGGTAAGGTTTAGGGATAGGGTTAGGGTTAGGGGTAGGGTAAGGTTAGGGTTAGGGGCAGGGATAGTTTTAGGGTTAGGGGTAGGGTGAGGGTTAGTGTTAGGTGTACGGTTAGGAGTAGGGTTAGGGTTAGGGTTAGGGTTAGGGGTAGAGGTAGGGTTAGGGTAGCGTTAGGGGTAGGGCTAGGGTTAGGGTTAGGGTTAGGGGTAGGGCTAGGGTTAGGGTTATGGTAAGGGGTAGGGTTAGGGTTAGTGGTAGGGGTAGGGGTAGGGTTAGTGTTAGTGTTAGCGTTAGGGCTAGGGCTAGGGTTAGCGTTAGGGTTAGGGTTAGGGTTAGGTCTAGGGTTAGGATTATGGTAAGGGTTAGGGTAGGGTTAGGTGTAGGGGTAGGGGTAGCGTTAGGGTTAGGTTTAGGGTTGGGGTTAGGGTTAGCGGTAGGGTTAGGTTTAGGGTTAGGGTTAGGTCTAGAGTAGGTTAGGGTTAGGGTTAGGGCTAGGGCTAGGGCTAGGGTTACGGTTAGGTTTAGTATTAGGGGTAGGCTTAGGGGTAGGGTTAGGATTAGGGCTAGGGTTAGGGTTAGGGTTATGGTTAGGGCTAGGGCTAGTGTGAGGGTTAGGGTTAGGTTTAGGATTTGGCTTAGGGTTGTATGGCTAGGGATAGGGGTAGGGTTAGGGGTAGGGTCAGGGGTAGGTGTAGGGGTAGGGGTACAGGTCGAGGAGTTAGGGTTAGGGGTACAGGTAGGGTTAGGATTCGGGTTAGGAGTAGAGTTAGAAGTAGAGTTAGGGTTAGGGGTAGGGGTACAGTTAGGGTTAGGGTTAGGGTTAGTGGTACGGTTAGGGTTAGGGGTAGGGTAAGGGTTAGGGTTAGGGTTAGGGGTAGGGTTAGGGGTAGGGTTAAGGTTAGGTTTAGGGTTAGGGGTAGGGGTAGGGGTACGGTTTCGGTTATGGTTAGGGTTAGCGTTAGGGTTATGGGTAGAGTTAGGTTTAGGGTTAGGGTTAGAGTTAGGGGTATGGTCAGGGGTAGGGTTAGGGGTCGGGTTAAGGTTAGGGTTAGGTTTAGTGTTAGGGGTATCGGTAGGGTTTGGGTAACGGTTAGGGTTAGGGTTAGGGTTAGGGGTAGGGGTAGGGGTAGGGTTAGGATTAGGGTTAGGGTTAGGGTTAGGGTTAGGTTTAAGTGTAGGGTTAGGCTTATGGGTAGGGTTAGGGGTAGTGTTAGGGTTAGGGTTTGGGTTTGGGTTAGGGTTAGGGCTAGGGCTAGCGTTGGGGTTAGAATTAGGTTTAGGGTTAGGGTTATGGCTAGGGCTCGAGTTAGGGTTAGGGTTAGGGTTAGGGCTTGGGTTATGGTTAGGGTTAGGGATAGGCATAGGGTTAGGGCTTGGGCTAGGGTTAGGGTTAGGGTTAGAGTTAGGGTTAGAGCTAGGGCTAGGTTTAGGGTTAGGGTTAGGGTTAGTTTTGGGTTAGCGTTGGGGTAGGATTAGGTTTAGGGTGAGGGTTAGGGTTAGGGTTCGTGTTAGGGTAGGGGTAGGGTTAGGGGTAGGGTTAGGGGTAGTGTTAGGGTTAGGGTTAGGGTTAGGGGTAGTGATAGGGGTAGGGTTAGGGTTAGGGGTTGCGGTAGGGGTAGGGTTAGGGTTAGGTGTAGGGGTAGGGGTAGGTTTATGTTTAGGTTTAGGGGTAGGATTAGGGGTATGATTAGGGTTAGGATTAGGGTTAGGGGTAGGATTAGGATTAGGGTTAAGGTTAGGGTTAGGGTTAGGGCTAGGGTTAGGGGAAAAGTTAGGGTTAGAAGTAGGGTTAGGATTAGGGTTAGGGTACAGATAGGGCTGGGGTTAGGGTTAGGGTTAGGGGTCGTGGTAGGGGTAGAGTTAGGATTAGGGTTAGGGTTCGGGTTAGGGTTAGGGTTAGGGTTAACGTTAGGGGTAGGTTTAGGGTTAGGTTTAGGGTTACGGTTAGGGGAAGGGTTATGCTAACGGTTAGGGTTAGTGTTAGGGGTAGGATTAGGACTAGTGCTGGGGTTAGGGTTAGGGTTAGGGTTAGAGGTAGGATTAGGGTTGGGTTAGGGGTAGGGTTAGGGGAAAAGTTAGGGTTAGAGGTAGGGTTAGGATTAGGGTTAGGGTACAGATAGGGCTGGGGTTAGGGTTAGGGTTAGGGGTCGTGGTAGGGGTAGAGTTAGGATTAGGGTTAGGGTTAGGGTTAGGGTTGGGGTTAGGGATAGGGGTTGGGTTATGGTTAGGGTTAGGGTTAGGGCTAGGTCTAGGTATAGGGTTAGGCTTAGGACTAGGGTTAGGGTTAGGGTTAGGGTTAGGTTTAGGTTTAGGGGTAGGGTTAGGTTTAGGCTTAGGGTTAGGGTTAGATTTAGGGGTAGGGTTAGGGTTAGGGGTAGGGGTAGGGGTAGTGTTAGGGTTAGGGTTAGGGGTCGGGTTAGGTGTAGGGTTAGGGTTAGTGATAGGGTTACTGTTAGGTTTAGGGGTAGGGTTAGGTTTAGGTTACGGTTAGGGTTAGGGGTAGGGGTAGGGTTATGGTTAGGGGTAGCATTAGGGGTAGGGCTAGGGGTAGGGTTAGGGTTAGGGTTAGGGTTAGGGGTAGGGGTAGGGGTAAGGTTTAGGGTTAGGGTTAGGGTTAGCCTTAGGGGTAGAATTATTGTTAGGTTTAGGGTTAGGTTTAGGGGTAGTGTTAGGGGTAGGGTTAGGGGTAGGGTTAGGGTTAGTGTTCCAATTAGAATTAGGGTTTGGGTTAGGGGTAGGGGTTAGGGTTAGAATTAGGGTTAAGGTTAGGTTTAGCGGTAGGTTTAAGGGTAGGGTTAGGTTTAGGGTTAGGGTTAGGGGTAGGGGTAGGAGTAGGGTTTGGGTTATGGTTAGGTTTAGGGGTAGGTGTAGGGGTAGGGTTAGTGTTAGGGTTAGGGTTAGGGGTAGGGTTAGGGGTAGGGGTAGGGTTAGGGTTATGGTTAGGGGTAGAGTTAGGGTTAGGAGTAGGGTTATTGTTAGGGTTAGGGGTAGGTTTAGGATTAGGTTAGGGTTAGGGTTAGGGTTAGGGTTAGGGTTAAGGGTAGCATTAGGGGTTAGGATTAGGGGTAGGGGTAGGGGTGGGGTAGGGGTAGGTTTAGGGTTAGGGTTAGGGTTAATGTTAGTGTTTTAGGGTTAATGTTAGGGTTTGGGGTAAGGTTAAGGTTAGGGTTAGGGATAGGGGTACGGTTACGGTTAGGGTTAGGTGTAGGGTTAGGGTTAGTGTTAGGGTTATGGGTAGGAGTAGGGGTAGGGTTAGGGTTAGGTGTAGGGTTAGGAATAGGGTTAGGGTTAGGGTTAGTGGTAGGTTTAGGGTTAGGGTTAGGGTTAGGGTTAGGGGAGAATTAGGGTTAGGGTTAGGGATTGGGTTAGGGCTAGGGTTACGTTAGGGTTAGGGTTAGGGTTAGGGTTACGTTTAGGGGTAGGGTTGGGGTAGGGTTTGGGGTATGGTTGAGGTTAGGTTTAGGGTTAGGGTTAGGTGTAGGGGTAGGGTTTGCGTAAGGGTTAGCGTTCCGGTTAGGGTTCAGGTTAGGGTTAGGGGTAGGGGTAGGGGTAGGGGTGTGGGTAGGGTTAGGGTTAGGAGTAAGGTTAGGTTTAGGGTTAGGGGTAGGGGTAGGGGTAGGGGTTAGGGTTAGGGTTAGGGTTAGGTTTAGGGTTAGCGTTAGGGGTAGAATTATGGTTAGGGTTAGGTTTACTGATAGGGGTAGGATTAGGGATAGGGTTAGGGTTAGGGTTAGGGTTAGGGTTAGGGTTATGGTAGGGTTAGGGTTAGGGTTAGGGTTAGGGTTCGGGTTAGGGTTATGGTTAGGGGTAGGGTTAGGGCTAGGGTTAGGGGAGAGTTAGGGTAAGGGTTAGGGATTGGGTTAGGGCTAGGTTTACGTTAAGGCTTAGGGTTACGTTTAGGGTTAGGGTTTTAGGATTAGAGTTAGGGTAAGTGGTATGGTTATGGTTAGGGTAGGTTTAGGGGTACGGTTAGTTTTAGGGTTAGGGTTAGCGTTAGGGTTGGGGTTAGGGTTAGGTTTATGGTACGGTTAGGGTTAGGGTTAGGGTTACGGTTCGGGTTAGGGTTACGGTTAGGTGTAAGGTGAGGGTTAAGAGTAGGGTTAGGGCTAGGGTTAGGGGTAGATTTTGAGTTAGGGTTAGGGATTGGATTAGGGCTAGGGTTACATTAAGGCTTAGGGTTACGGTTAGGGTTAGGGTTGTAGGATTAGGGTTAGGGTTCGTGGTATGATTAGGGTTAGGGTTAGGGTTAGGGATAGGATTGGTGTTAGGGTTAGGGTTAGGGTTAGGGTTAGGGTTTCGTTTAGGGGTAGGGGTAGGGTTAGATTTAGGGTTAGGGTTAGGGGTAGGGTTAGGGTTAGAGTTAGGGTTAGGGTTAGGGTTTGGGGTAGGGTTAGGGTAGTGGTAGGGTTAGGGTTAGGATTAAGGGTAGGGTTAGTGGTAGGGTTAGGTTTAGGGTTAGGGGTAGGGGTGGGGTTATATTTAGGTGTAGGGTTAGAGTTAGGGTTAGGGTTAGGGTTGGGAATAGGGTTAGGGGTACGATTAGGGTTAGGGTTAGGGGTAGGGTGAGGGTTAGGGTTAGGGTTAGGGATAGGGGTAGGTGTAGGTTTTGGGTTAGTGTTTTAGGTTTCGGGTTAGGGTTATGGTTAGGATAAGGGTTAGGGGTTAGGGTTAGGGTAAGGGTAGGGTTAGGGTTAGGGTTAGGGTTAGGTGTAGGGTTAGTGTTAGGGTTAGGGTTAGGTTTACTGATAGGGGTAGGATTAGGGATAGGGTTAGGGTTAGGGTTAGGGTTAGGGTTATGGAAGGTTTGGGTTAGGGTTAGGGTTAGGGTTCGGGTTAGGGTTATGGTTAGGGGTAGGGTTAGGGCTAGGGTTAGGGGAGAGTTAGGGTAAGAGTTAGGGATTGGGTTAGGGCTAGGGTTATGGTTAGGATAAGGGTTAGGGTTTAGGGTTAGGGTAAGGGAAGGGTTAGGGTTAGGGTTAGGGTTAGGAGTAGGGTTAGTGTTAGGGTTAGGGTTAGGTTTAGGGTTAGGGTTAGGGGTAGGGGTAGGGTTAGGGTTAGGGTTAGGGTAGGGTTAGGGTTAGGGTTAGGGTTATGGTTAGTGGTAGGGTTAGGTTTAGGGTTAGTGGTAGGGGTAGGGGTATGGTTAGGGTTAGGGTTAGTATTAGGGTTAGGGTTAGGGGTAGGGTTATGGGTAGGGGTAGGTTTAGGATTAGCGTTAGGGTTAGGGTTAGGTTTAGGGATAGGGGTAGTGTAGGGTTAGGGTTAGGATTTTAGGGTTAGGCTTATCATTAGGGTTAGGGTATGGGGTAGGATTAGGGTGAGGGTTCGGGTTAGGGTTAGGGTTACGGTTCGGAGGAGCGTTAGGTTTAGGGTTAGCGTTAGGGTTAGGGTTAGGGCTAGGGTTAGGGTTACGGTTCGGGGTAGGGTTAGGGTTAGGTTTACGGCTAGGTCTAGGGTTCGGGTTCGGCTAGGGCTAGGGTTAGGGTTAGGGTTAGAGTTAGGGTTTAGGGCTAGGGCTTGTGTTAGGGTAGGGTTAGGGTTGGGGGTACATTTAGGATTAGAGTTAGGGTTAGGATTAGGGGTATGGTTAGGGTTAGATTTAGGGTTATGGGTAGGTTTAGGGTTAGGGTTGGGGGTAGGGGTAGGGGTAAGGTTAGGGTTAGGGGTAGGGTTAGGTTTAGGGTTAGGGTTAGGGATAGGTTTAGGGGTAGGGTTAGGTTTAGGATTAGGGTTAGGGTTAGGTTTAGGGCTAGGGCTAGGGTTAGGATTTTTGTTAGGTTTAGGGTTAGGGTTAGGGTTAGCGTTATGGTTAGAGTTAGGGTTAGCGGTAGGGATAGGGTTAGATTTAGGGTTAGGGTTAACGTTAGGATTACGGTTAGGGCTAGGGTTAGGGTTACGGTTCGGTGTAGGGTTAGGGTTAGGTTTAGGGCTAGACCTAGGGTTCAGGTTCGGTCTAGGGTAGGGTTTCGGTTAGGGTTTGGGTTTAGGACTAGGGCTAGTTTGAGGGTTAGGGTTAGGGTTAGGATTAGGTTTAGAGTTAGGGTTAGGGGTAGGGTTAGGTTTAGGTTTAGGGTTAGGGGCAGGGGTAGTGGTAGTGTAAGGATTATGGTTAGCGTTAGGGTTAGGGGTTGGAGTATTTTTAGGGCTAGGGCTAGGGTTAGGGTTAGGGGTAGGGTTAGGGTTAGGGTTAGAATTAGGGTTAGAGTTTTAGGGTTAGGGTTAGGGTTAGGGTTAGGGATAGGGTTAGGGGTTAGAGTTAGGGTTAGGGTTAGGGTTAGGGTTAGGGCTAGGGTTAGGGTTAGGTTAGGGTTAGGGTTAGGGTTAGGGTTAAGGTTAGGGTTAGGGTGAGGGGTTAGGTTTAGGGTTAGGGTTAGAGGTAGAGTTAGGGTTAGGTTTAGGTTTAGGGTTAGGGTTAGCGGTAGGGCTAGAGTTAGGATTAGTGGTAGGGTTAGGGTTAGGGGTAAGGTTAGGGGTTAGGGTGAGGGTTACGGTTCGGGGTAGGGTTAGGGTTAGGTTTACGGCTAGGTCTAGGGTTCGGGTTCGGCTAGGGCTAGGGTTAGGGTTAGGGTTAGAGTTAGGGTTTAGGGCTAGGGCTTGTGTTAGGGTAGGGTTAGGGTTGGGGGTACGTTTAGGATTAGAGTTAGGGTTAGGATTAGGGGTATGGTTAGGGTTAGATTTAGGGTTATGGGTAGGTTTAGGGTTAGGGTTGGGGGTAGGGGTAGGGGTAAGGTTAGGGTTAGGGGTAGGGTTAGGTTTAGGGTTAGGGTTAGGGATAGGTTTAGGGGTAGGGTTAGGTTTAGGATTAGGGTTAGGGTTAGGTTTAGGGCTAGGGCTAGGGTTAGGATTAGGGTTAGGTTTAGGGTTAGGGTTAGGGTTAGCGTTATGGTTAGAGTTAGGGTTAGCGGTAGGGATAGGGTTAGATTTAGGGTTAGGGTTAACGTTAGGATTACGGTTAGGGCTAGGGTTAGGGTTACGGTTCGGTGTAGGGTTAGGGTTAGGTTTAGGGCTAGACCTAGGGTTCTGGTTCGGTCTAGGGTAGGGTTTCGGTTAGGGTTTGGGTTTAGGACTAGGGCTAGTTTGAGGGTTAGGGTTAGGGTTAGGATTAGGTTTAGAGTTAGGGTTAGGGGTAGGGTTAGGTTTAGGTTTAGGGTTAGGGGCAGGGGTAGTGGTAGTGTAAGGATTATGGTTAGCGTTAGGGTTAGGGGTTGGAGTATTTTTAGGGCTAGGGCTAGGGTTAGGGTTAGGGGTAGGGTTAGGGTTAGGGTTAGAATTAGGGTTAGAGTTTTAGGGTTAGGGTTAGGGTTAGGGTTAGGGATAGGGTTAGGGGTTAGAGTTAGGGTTAGGGTTAGGGTTAGGGTTAGGGCTAGGGTTAGGGTTAGGTTAGGGTTAGGGTTAGGGTTAGGGTTAAGGTTAGGTTAGGGATAGGGTAAGGGTAAGGGTTAGGGTTAGGGTTATGGTTAGGGTTAGATTTAGGTTTAGGGTAAGGGTAAGGGTTTGGGTTAGGGTTAGTGTTAGGTTTAAGGTTAGGGTTAGGGTTAGGGTTAGGGTTAGGGTTAGGGTGAGGGGTTAGGTTTAGGGTTAGGGTTAGAGGTAGAGTTAGGGTTAGGTTTAGGTTTAGGGTTAGGGTTAGCGGTAGGGCTAGAGTTAGGATTAGTGGTAGGGTTAGGGTTAGGGGTAAGGTTAGGGGTTAGGGTGAGGGTTAGGGTTAGGGGTAGGGTTAGGGTTAGGTTTAGGGGTAGGGTTAAGGGTTGGGTTAGGGTTAGTGGTAGTGGTTATGGTTAGGGTTACGGTTAGGGTTAGGGCTAGTGTTAGGGTTATGGTTAGGGTTAGGGGTAAGGGTAGGGTTAGGGTTAGGGGTAAGGGTAGGGGTAGGGGTAGGGGTAGGGGTAGAGGTAGTGTTAGGGTTAGGGTTAGGGTTAGGGTTAGGGGTAGGGGTAGGGATAGGGGTAGGGTTAGGTGTAGGGGTAGGGGTAGGTTTATGTGTAGGTTTAGGGGTAGGATTAGGGATAGGATTAGGGTTAGGGGTAGGATTAGGATTAGGGTTAGGTTTAGGGTTAGGGTTAGGGCTAGGGTTAGGGGAAAAGTTAGGTTTAGAGGTAGGTTTAGAATTAGGGTTAGGGTACAGATAGGGCTGGGGTTAGGGTTAGGGTTAGGGGTCGTGGTAGGGGTAGAGTTAGGATTAGGGTTAGGGTTAGGGTTAGGGTTAGGGTTAGCGTTAGGGGTAGGTTTAGGGTTAGGTTTAGGGTTACAGTTAGGGGAAGGGTTATGCTAACGGTTAGGGTTAGTGTTAGGGGTAGAATTAGGACTAGTGCTGGGGTTAGGGTTAGGGTTATGGTTGGAGGTAGGATTAGGGTTAGGGTTAGGGGTAGGGTTAGGGGAAAAGTTAGGGTTAGAGGTAGGGTTAGGATTAGGGTTAGGGTACAGATAGGGCTGGGGTTAGGGTTAGGGTTAGGGTCGTGGTAGGGGTAGAGTTAGGATTAGGGTTAGGGTTAGGGTTAGGGTTGGGGTTAGGGTTAGGGGTAGGGTTATGGTTAGGGTTAGGGTTAGGGCTAGGTCTAGGTTTAGGGTTAGGCTTAGGACTAGGGTTAGGGTTAGGGTTAGGGTTAGGTTTAGGGTTAGGGTTAGGGGTAGGGTTAGGTTTAGGCTTAGGGTTAGGGTTAGAGTTAGGGGTAGGGTTAGGGTTAGGGTTAGGGGTAGGGGTAGTGTTAGGGTTAGGGTTAGGGGTCGGGTTAGGTGTAGGGTTAGGGTTAGTGTTAGGGTTACTGTTAGGTTTAGGGGTAGGGTTAGGTTTAGGTTACGGTTAGGGCTAGGGTTAGGGGTAGGGTTAGGGTTAGGGGTAGCATTAGGGGTAGGCCAGGGGTAGGGTTAGGGTTAGGGTTAAGGGTAGGGGTAGGGGTAGGGGTTAGGGTTAGGGTTAGGATTAGCCTTAGGGATAGAATTATTGTTAGGTTTAGGTTTAGGTTTAGGGGTAGGGTTAGGGGTAGGGTTAGGGTTAGTGTTCCAATTAGAATTAGGGTTTGGGTAAGGGGTAGGGGTTAGGGTTAGGGTTATGGTTAGGGTTAGAATTAGGGTTAGGGTTAGGTTTAGCAGTAGGTTTAAGGGTAGGGTTAGGTTTAGGGTTAGGGTTAGGGGTAGGGGTAGGAGTAGGGTTTGGGTTAGGGTTACGTTTAGGGGTAGGGGTAGGGGTAGGGTTAGTGTTAGGGTTAGGGTTAGGGGTAGGGTTAGGGGTAGGGGTAGGGGTAGGGTTATGGTTAGGGGTAGAGTTAGGGTTAGGGGTAGAGTTATTGTTAGGGTTAGGGGTAGGGTTAGGATTAGGGTTAGGGTTAGGGTTAGGGTTAAGGTTAGTGTTAGGGGTTAGGGGTAGGGGTAGGGGTAAGGGTAGGGGTAGGTTTAGGGTTAGGGTTAGGGTTAATGTTAGTGTTTTAGCGTTAGGTTTAGGGTTTGGGGTAATGTTAAGGTTAGGGTTAGGGATAGTGGTACGGTTACGGTTAGGGTTAGGTGTAGGGTTAGGGTTAGTGTTAGGGTTATGGGTAGGAGTAGGGGTAGGGTTAGGGTTAGGTGTAGGGTTAGAAGTAGGGTTAGAGTTAGGGTTAGTGGTAGGTTTAGGGTTAGGGTTAGGGTTATGGTTAAGGTTTGCGTTAGGGATTAGGGTTAGAGTTAAGGTTAGGGGTAGGGGTAGGGGTAGGTTTAGGGTTAGGGTTAGGGTTAATATTAGTGTTTTAGGGTTAGGGTTAGGGTTAGGGGTAAGGTTAAGGTTAGGGTTAGGGATAGGCGTATGGTTACAGTTAGGGTTAGGTGTAGGGTTAGTGTTAGTGTTAGGGTTGTGGGTAGGGATAGGGGTAGGGGTAGGATTAGGGTTAGGTGTAGGGTTAG